>NC_079891.1:32921306-33071306 GCF_024868665.1 Triplophysa rosa | reverse complement strand
AAGCTTCTAGCATCTGTCTTACATTATAATCTAAACCGTGTTGTCAAAAAAGTCCTGAGTGCTTTTTTTGAAATGCCAGCGCCGGCGTCTTTTTCTGCAGCTCAGAGCGTCTTTTGAAGAAAAAAAGTTTACATTTTTCTGAAAAATAAAACACCCTACTTCAAGCACCTTTTCACAGCTAACCAATGACAAGCGAGTAGCGAGACCTGTTGTTTCCATAACAACATGCGAGTAAGGTGATTGGTCGAGCAGGATCAAGCTCGGAAAAAATATAATGCCGGCCGAAACTACGGTTGGAGCATAGTTATAAATTAAAGTTTAATTTTCACTTTCGATAACTTTCGATTGCATTTCCAGCGAGAAATTAGTAGGCTATTGTAGTTTTTAAATACGTGATGGTTGTTGCAAATACGTTCTCTTTCAAATAGACTTCGGTTATTCTGCCGATGAAGCTGAGCTGCCTTCGTGCAGCTGCTATTTGTAACCACAACGCTGCAAGCTTTTTTTTTACTAAAAAAGCGCCATTGTCAACTTTTTCTTGTCAAAAAAGAAGTCAAATGTAAACACAGCCTAAAGATCTTGTTTTGGGTTGGTGTCATGTCATACTGATCTTACGGATTTCTGTATTATTAGAGCAAAACCTCATTAACATTATTAGTTTTGTAATGTACGGTCATTCCTCTTGACACCTGTGTTGAGTTGTTTTCTGATAATAATGACAGTATTGTGTGCTGGTGATAATAGTGTTCGGATAGATGTACACATGCAGCTCTTTGTTGCAATTGTGCAAGACGCTGTTGCCAAGCGATAGCTGCGGGTACAAATGCATTGTTTGAGAAACGTTGTGTTTACATGTTTTATTAGGATGCGCTGGATCATTATCGACCGTCTTTCCCTCTTATTTTCGTTCTCTGGTTTGGACATTATATCATTAGAGGTGTTTGCTGTGACGAGCATCATTATTGCTTGGACTTTGAACAAGTTCTGTCATATTTACTCATCTATGCTAGATGCTAAGTTTCATTTGACGCAAACTTTTATTGCAAAACTGTGGTCTCATAAGGAAGATATTGAGATTTCTTCCCATGTGTTTATTAGAGAAAAGCGATGCTTCTCTGTTGTGCGTGTGGGAGGTTTATATGCAACTCAAAAAGCAGGTGAAAGTCATCTGGAAGAATATTTGTGAGAAGAGTATGCGCCTCTTCAGGTGAAAATGAAAAATCGATGACATCTGCTGTTAGCTTTTCAATAAGATTCATCGTTTCGGGAAACACTGAGGAATTATTTACAGCCGTCGCAAAGCCACTATATATTACACAACAGACAGATTCATTCGCACCTTTCTCCAGCAGGACGGGTGAATCACGGGGTCGAAAATTGATGATAGACAAGACCCCCATGAGGTGAAGATGAAGATGTTTAGAACAATACACACATCAACCTTGAACAAAACACCGCTTTCCTCTTTGTTCTCGTTTTAGCAGAGTAATAGAAACAATTTGACGCAACATGTCTGTCTGTCTCTTTGTGTATCTGTTTATCTGTCTGTATGTCTGTGTATTGTTTGTCTCTTTATCCGTCTCTGTATCTGTTTATATGTCTGTCTGTCTGTCTATCTGTTTGTCTGTCTTTGTGTCTGTCTGTTTATCTGTCTCCCCGTGTCTACACCGGACGCGACAGTCACGTCTGGTGTAGACACGGTGTCTGTCTGTCTGTGTGTCTATCTGTCTGTGTATCTGTTTATCTGTCTGTCTGATGTCTGTCTATCCGTCTGTTTGTCTGTTTATCTGTCTCTGTATCTGTCTGTCTCTCCATTTTGTATGTGTCTGTCTGTCTGTCTATTTGTCTGTTTCTGTTTGTCTGTCAGTCTATCATATTTCTATATCTGTGTGTCTGTCTTTCTGTCTTGTCCGTCTGCCTGTGTTGTTCGGATCGGTCCATCCAGCTGTAGTTTAGTTTTTGTCTGGTGCTATGCAAAACATTCAGATGATCATATAACTGACTAGTTTTCGATGTTTGATGTAAGCAACTCGACATCGCAGGCATTCACACAGCTCGGGTCAAGCAGGTCACACAGCGTCCGTGTTTGCTACTTTCAAACTTTGAGTAGCTTGTTTGTTTTCTCGGCTGTAATTAAAATGCTCATTTGAGCATCTCCTATGCCCTGTGAGAACCACGAGAAGTGTCCTCCAGCCATGCCCAGTGGTCCTGTCCTTAAGAGTGCCAAACACTTATCTAACCATCCTGATCGAAGAGTGGGAATGTGTCCACTAACCCAGTGGTTCTCAAACTTTTTCGTTGTAAGGCCCCCTTTGTGTTAAGTGCATCGCTTTGCGGCCCCCCATATAAAGACGTATAATCTTAAACTTAGAATTTTAATTATACCAAAAACATTCAGTTATACAATGCTGGAACCTCAATTCGTTTGGTTGGTGGTGTCATTTTTCTGATGTTTGATTGCATAAAATCTATGATAAATTTCTATATTTCATAAAATGCCACAAAATCTGTGCCCCCCCTGGATCCATCTTAGGGCCCCCCCAGGGGGCCACGGCCCCCAGTTTGAGAACCACTGCACTAGAGCGTCCGTGTATGTGTAGTAAAAGGCTCTCGGCCTCAATTGTGCGTAGTGCAGTGTGCTCACAGCATCGTGGGTCAGGTACAAACCACTGGAGCCCTGTGATATTTGTTTGTTGGTTATGTAGGTAAAAAGTATTTTAGGATAAACCGTCTAAAAATGTTTTTTTATTGTTTAGAATGGTTCAGGTAAAGCTGTCGTTTTTTTGTTTGTGAGGTGGCTTGGCATCTCATGCATCTTTCCTGGCATAATGAGATGCGTTGCTCATGCGGGTTTCGTGTGTTTGAACCGGTGATATTTCTATCCATAAGAAAAATCACCAATGAGATCTCTTTAATATCTCAATTATTTCTTCTAGACATCAAAGAGATTCAAAGGAGAGCAAATGGAAACTTTTGCATAAACCTTCTGCGTCTCAGATATTCCTCCTGAAAAAAAGAGTCAAACCTCACAAATGTCTCCATTAGAGTTGTAATAGAGATTTTAACAATGTGTCAAACGGAGCTCAGATTTGTCAAGTCTGCAATCAAAAGTCAATATTATTGAAGATCTCAATATGAACTCAGACATTTCTCATCAAATTTTCACAAATCCAGATTATTTTACCTCTACAATCTACATTCATTTTACACTTCCACACTCTTCATGATGACATTTTTATTCTGATTATAATAAAGTGTAGTATTACATTTACTTGAATATAGTATTGAACTACAGTGACCAGTTGAAAAAGAGATGAAGAATAGTTCAGCAGCACATTTTACTGTGTGGGTTTCAGTTCATTTTCCCGTCTTTCATCTGCTCTAAATAAAGACGCCATCAATCGTCTGTCAACAGCCTACCTGATCTCCATAGTAAAGGACATTTTCTACAGCTTAATGACTGAAACTTCTCAGTATTTTACTGAAAAGACATTGGGGAACTTAATGCCGGTGAACTCCACAGATATGAATTTAGTCATGTTTTATTTGCTGGACAAGTGTTTTTCTTTTTGTTATGCAAAGTTTAACTTCAATGCAGAAAAGCAAGCGCGTGTATGTGTGAGAGAGAAGGTAAAAAAGAAAGACAAACAGGGAATATGAATGTGGGAACATGATGGAGTTTAGTGAAGTCTACCTCTCATCTGGAACAAAAGGTGGATCACTAATAGATAAAGTTCACCTGGAGCTTTGTGTTCGTGAGTTTTTAATTTTCACATCTACAGCAGATTAAAGGTGTGGGTGATTCCATTATAAAGAGGGTTAGCTCAGAAATTACAGCTTCAAATGAATAAAACGTCCATTTGCATAAAAAATAGTCAAAATCTTCGTCTGTTTATAATGAAATGCAGTCCAGAGATAAGGGGCGAAGACAAATATCATACAGTTCACATCGGAGAAATATATGAAATAATATTCTCATAGAAATAATGTAATAAAAGAGATTGGATCTTGGGAAGTGTTAAACGCTCGTATTAACCTTTTGTTTGTTAATTGTGTTTGTGTGAAGGAAAATGCAAGGTTAAAGGGACAGTTCATCCAAAAATGAAAAATCTGTCATTTACTCACCCTCAGGTTGTTTCAAACCTGTATACATTTCTTTGTTCCAATGAACACAGAGAAAGATATTTGGAAGAATGTTAGCAATTTTCAGTTCTGGGACATCATCCACTACCGTAGCAGGACATTTGTTTTGTATTTTTTTATTCTGTTGAACACATAATGAGATATTTTGAAGAATTTAGGAAGACAAAGGGTTGTCGGGCACCTTTCACTACCATTTAGTTCTTCCTACTATTGTAGTCAATGATGTCCCGGAACTGAAAATGACGAACATTCTTCCAAATATCTTTCTTTGTGTTCATCGGAATTTATGCAGGTATGAAATTACACGAGCGTGAGTAAATGATGACAGAATTTTCATTTTTGGATGAACTATCCCTTTAAGTTCACTTCTGTTTGATGCTACTAAATCGATAACATGTGACCATCTTTAACTTTTTTAGGTACATCTACTAAGTGTGCATTTGTTGTTGAATAAGAAGTAACAATTCTGTATGTTTTTTTCCCAAGAACAACTGGAGGATGATAAGTTACAAAGTAACGGAGGTGAGACATTATGTTTTTTTTCACTCTGTTTGTTTTCATTACTGTTGTCTGCTTTAGCGATCATTACATTGAGACATTTCAGACTCATGTTAGTCTCAGTCTCATCTCTCTCTGTGTGTTTGTCATGATAGATGCAGTCTGAGTCTCTTCACTGTTGACATCCTTCATCTGCTACAGTACTTGGTACTTGGCTCTTTTCTCATCTCGCCTCGTCTCTTCTGTTCTCCCTCTTGGGTCTCTCTTTGTCTCATCTCTCCTCCTCATGTCTCTTTACTCTTTGGTCTTATCTTCTATTTTCCTCATCCTCTTTTCTGTTCTTGTCTCATTCCTTCTCTTTATCTCTTTATTTTTTTTTTTAGCTCATCTCTCTGTGTTATGTCTCTTCTCTTTTTGTGTTTGTCTCTTTTGTGTCTCTTGTTTTCTTTTCTATTCGTCTCTCTTCTTCTCTTTATGTCCCTTTTCTCTTTTTCTTTTGTCTCTTTTCTTTTCGTCTCTTTTCTCCTCTTTTCGTCTGTTCTCTTTTCGTCTCTTCTCTTTTCGTCTCTTCCCTTTTTATCTCTTTCGTCTCTTTTCATTTCATCTCTTTTCTTTTTGTCCCTTTTCTCTTTTTCTTTTGTCTCTTTTCTTTTCGTCTCTTTTCTCCTCTTTTCGTCTGTTCTCTTTTCGTCTCTTCTCGTCTCTTTTCATCTCTCTTTTCGTCTCTTCTCTTTTTGTCTCTTTTCGTCTCTTCTCTTTTTCTCTCTTTTAGTCTCTTCTATTTTTGTCTCTTCTCGTCTTGTCTTGTCTCGTCTCGTCTCTTTTCTTTCGTTTCTTTTCTTTTCATCTCTTTACGTCTCTTCTCTTTTTGTCTCTTTTCTATTAATCTCTTTTCTTTTATTGTCATCCTTTTTGTCTCTTTTCTTTACTTTTAGTCTCTTTTCTTTACTTTTAGTCTCTTTTCTTTTCGTCTCCTTCTCTTTTTGCCTCGTCTCTTTTTGTCCTCTCTCCTCTCCTCTCCTCTCCTCTCCTCTCCTCTCCTCTCCTCTCCTCTCCTCTCCTCTCCTCTCCTCTCTCTTTTATCCAGCATCCCTTTCCTTACACTGTACATCTTTATTATGACTTTATTTTTCATTTTAACATGCACCTTTGATACTGTATGTCCACAGGATCTAGCGGTAACCAGCCCAAGCAGGACTGGTCCATTCAGTGGCCCACTTCTGAGTCGGGTAAAGAGAACACCCCGGTGGGGCAAGCGGACCACAGTCAGTGGGTGCGTCTCCAGCTCTCCCAGAGCCCTAAACTGCACTCCCGCTATAGTCAGCACTTGTGCCAGAGCCCTCAGGCGCTGGCGCCTCCCTTCTACTCCCAGCATCCACAGTCCCAGATGGACCGGCTGACCGTAGACACTCACTGCGGCCTCTTCCCCTCCCCTCTGGAAACCGGACATCACTCTCTTCCTCCCTCCCCCAGACAGAGGCACTTTGCTTACACACCTCCTCGGACTCCCTTAGTAGTGAACACCATGACCCCTCCAGGGACGCCGCAGGTCAGGCGCAGGAATAAACTGAAGGCCCCCGGAACACCACCGCCTGCCAACCGGAAGCTCATTCACCTTCTGCCGGGGTTCACGGCTCTGCACCGCAGTAAGTCCCACGAGTTTCAACTGGGGAACAGAATAGATGACGCACAGACGCCCAAGTGAGTAACAGTACATTGTACAGCCGCATATATATCACATGTTTAAAACGAGGAAACTAACTTCTCACTAGAAATGCAAAGTTAAATATGAAAGTATTAAATATGAAAATTATGCTTAAATTTACACAACCGGTTTCTCTGCCGCCATTTTGTTCTTTTGTCCTCGACCAACCTGAAATAAGCCACCTTATAAATAGTTACTTTTTGTCTCTGAGATTGTGTTGGCTCAACCAATCACACGCATAGCATTGTGGGCCGTAGAAGACAATGAAGGCCTCTCCTGCCTCTCATGAAGGCAGGAGATTTGGGCGTTGCAAGGCGGCTTTCTAGATTTTGGAACACAGCCTGTGGTGTGTGTGTATGGAAGATAGCTTCCTATCTTATGCCTGCTCCGATCAGTAAACTGGATTCAGTGGCATTAGGTTATTATGCTGTGATATGATCCAGACCCCTCTCCATGTCCTTTTAATAAGGGCCTGGACTCCAGAATGCCAGCAAATGGGGAAATCCAATCAGGACAGAACTGTGCCTATACCTCCAGCAGACTTAATTTGGGACTTGTATTGTCCATTTCAGACCTTCTTGATTTATCCAAAGGGCAGTTTGTGATCAGGCACCGATATGTTTAGTTTTAACAAGGAGGTCATGTATTGGACAATTGGGTCTTGTGTTATGTAGCAGTCAATATATGGCGTGCACATCATGTATGGCATACCAAAAAAGGGCATGCGTGATATTCACAGCCTGTCTTTTGGTGGATATTTATTACTCAAGCTCATTTTGTTTAAGCAGCTATCTGCCTTAAAGGACCCATTGCATGAAAGTCACATTTTTTCTGTGTTTAAGTGCTATAATCGGGTCCCCGGTGCATCTAGCAACCCAGAAAACGTGAAAAACAAGATCCCAGGAACTTTGTTTTGGTAAGCCTTTCTCTGCAAGCATGTGAGAAATCGAGCCGTTCAGATTTCGCTCCTGGTGTGACGTAGACGCAGGCTCTTATTATAATTTTACCGCCCCTTAATGTACACAATTCCACCCACGGCGCTGCCGCCATTGTTGTTTTCACAAGCGACAGCGGTGTACGTGACGCCATGGCTAAAGTTCGTGGACAACATGCAATGTAGTCGCTGCACAGAGTTCAAACCTAGGAAGAGACAGGAGTGGATTTATTTTATTTTTAGTGGAAATCCCTCAGAAACCATAAGTAAAAACCTGCTTGTTTGCGCGAATCACTTCAAGCCGGAGTGCTTTATCAACCTGGGACAGTACAAGCAGGATTAGCTTCAAAGTTGTTTCCTCAAGAGGGATCGAGACCAACTGAACGAGACAAAGCTGCTGATGTAAGTCATATTTATCAACAGTCTGAATTGACGTACATGTATCATATATATAGGAGGATAACGTTAGCATATGATAGCGAAGGGAGCTAAGTCAGTCACGGGCTAAATAGAATATTCAAAGCCAGTGTTAAAATTACTGTATATTTATATGTTATTTGGCAAATGGGCACTTGGAGTTTAGCTGTATGTATGTTAATACATTATGTGCGTTAATATGTTTAGCTGCGGCAAGCTGTTTGTTTTGGTAATGAACAGGGGCGAACACTACAGTTAGCTTTGTTTTAAACGTCTCAAATCATTCGTCCTTAGGCTGAAAAATCTGTCACAGCAAACTAGCTCTCACGTTGTGTGTGTAACGTTATAACTTGTCAACGACAAGCGCTAAAATCCACCACGTAAATCCGCATTCCGTGGATTTTAGGCAAGCATACACGCACAACGTGAGCGCTGTTTTCTGTGACGGATTTTTTAGTCTCCGGACGAATGATTTGAGACGTTTAAAATGAAACTAACCGCAGAGGAATTCAGGAAATATTACTTAGCTAAACCATTGCCATGGCAGTACTACACGTGTTGTGTTGACACGCCGGACAGAAGGGGGGTGGGGTTCGCTGTAACTCATTATCATTTAAAGAGACAAGCACCAAAACGGGTTACTGTGAGCATAGCTGTTTTTGACGAGGCAAAAAGGGTTTTGTTTACACAGCCATTGAGTGTTTTTAAGCAAAATATGTTCCAGACATTTCATGAAGACCCTAATAAATCATACCAACTTGTTGAAAGTGCTCATTTAATGAGTCCTTTAAGAGAGTCAGTTATGAATGTAGTTCTGCAACATTGCATGTCTTTTGTGGCACCTTGCACATGTATTGAAAGTGTAGAAAACGGCTCTCAAGTAAATTTGACATGAATTCTGCAACATTTTGACAGGTTTGATTTGCAAGACGAACATATGGTGGCCGGAAGGTGCAAAACAAAACAACAAATTGCAAAAGTAATAACAAATCTGAAAACAAAATCAAAAATCAAAATGACGAATCTGAAAACGCAGTATCAAAATCTAAAAACAAAATAACAAAACATAAAACACTACAACAATTCCGGAAATGAGTAACAAAGTAATAAGTCAGAAAACACAACAAGAAATCAATCAAACTGGAAAAGGTAAGTATTTTGTTGGAATGGGATAGTTTCTGCTGATTGGACGAAACTACTGTCAATCAAGATAACTAGGAAGTATCTGGAATTGTTGTTGTGTTTTATGGTTCTTATTTTGCTTTTAGATTTGACATTGCATTTTCAGATTTGTAATTTTGATTTAAGAATTTTGATTTTGTTTTCAGATTTGTCATTAGTTTCGCAATTTGTCGATTTGTTTTGCACCTTACGGCCACCGTCATGCAGGTCTCTTGTTTGTTTCGAGTTGACTGGTGATGTTTTGGTTTGTGAAATATTAAGAGCTTAATAGTGGTGGTGAAAGTAATAATTCAAATTACAGATGAAAAAACACTGCCAAAAAATAAATGAAATGAGTTGAATATGCCAAACAAACCCAAAACTCTCCAAAACTTCCCATAATTTACATAATAATAACGGTGATTGGAGACTTTTATTTTGCTAATGTCTGTGAGCATGCTTGTCTGTCAAAGCCACATTGTTTTCCTGCTATTGTTGAAGATGTAGCTTTAATTGAAAGACTTGGTAATGGTTTGTTTCATCAGCGCTCGCAGACGTCTTCACCATAATTGTGCTATTACCTGATTTACATGTTTGCTTAAGGGAAATACCGTGTTTCCGCTTCTTTTCTTTTTCAGTAAATGATGAGTTGGTGTTTCAGGTATCTCATTAGTGCAGCTGTTTGGCTAAATCATAAAATAATGGAACATTGTGGTGAACTGCAACTCTCGGAGAAATTAATAAGACACACACCTAATTCATATCTGAATCACGATGGAATTAGATTTTCTATTGATTTGAGGCGACTTAATGAAATGCCTTTAGCTCGTAGTGTGTGCAGCATGTACCTGGACGTGGGAAAATATTATGATAATGAGTGACAAAATGTGAATGAGACTGAAGCTTGGTGAGGTACGTTAACATTCTTGAGTTAATCGTAAATCGGAAAATAGCAAATAAGAACATATTGAAAACGTGTGATTGACTTTTGTATGTAATTTTTACACTTTACAATAAGGTTGCATTTGTTAACATTAGTACTAACAATGACATTTTACAGCATTTTAGTACATATTCTACATTTATTAATACGTTCTGTTCAGTATTTGTTTACTGGGAATGACTGTAACGATTCACCACAAGCCGGTTGAAAATCGATTATAATATGACGATTCAAGTCAGTTGAGAGGTTAAATAAATCACAATACATGTTTTGAACAGCAGGGGCTGCTGTGTTTACTGCAAACTTGGTAAACACGGATATGTTGATATTTCTTAATTTTTTTACAAAAGAATCCAAATTAGTAAAAGCAAAGACAAAGTCTTAGTTTGTTCATATTAAAAAGACTTTGGTATTATTTATTTTTATTTGATTTAGAATTTGTTTTAAAATTGCAATTTAGTTTTGTTATTTGACATAAAAGATACTTTTATTTTACAAAGTAATTTGTAGCATTTAAGAAATAATAAAAGGGCACTTGTTCATTTCTAATTTGTCTCAAATAATTTTGTAAAAAAAAAAAAGTGAAAAAATCGTGAGATCAGTAGCCTATCGTGAATCGAATTGCATCGTGAGCTTAGTAAATCATTACATCCCTACTGTTTACCTTGCTTAATGCACATTGAATTACCATGAACGAATAGACAAAACTCATAGAGTGTAAAAATATATTGCTTATTGTTAGTTCATGTTAGCTACTATTTTAAAGACTGTTTAGTGTTACTGTTTGGTTTGTTACTAGCGGTTCGTGAACACATTTCAGAATGTCTTTGGGGCACATGCAATTTGAAACTCATACAAAAATGAGAAATCTTTCATCATTTACTCAACCTCCTGTCATTCCAAACCTGTATGACCTTCTTTCTTCTGAAGAACACGAAAGAAGATATTTTAAAGAACGTTGATAACCAAACAACATCGGCCCCTATTGACTTCCACTGTATGAACACAAAACCACTGAGCCTTGTAAGATTTCAAACGACATGAGGGTGATGACGGAATTTTGATTAGATTTTGTCCTGAACTAAGTTTCAGTCCGGTTTGCATTGTGTTTGCATTTACAGACCCCAAGACCAGTTGCGTGGTTGTGTTGTGGAATGTTTTAGACGTTTGGCAAATGGTCCACATCTCAAAGAAAAGAACGGGCCGTGAACCTGCGCCCACCATGTTTCTCGCTCATAATTACAGACCTTTCGACAGCTCACATTAACCTGTGACCTCTCGCACACACTTCAGAATTCCTAATGAGAGATTTTTAATGAGAGAGGGCAGAGGAATCCTCTCGGCATGCACGAGCGTGTCAGGCACGGCGTTCCTTCCGCGTTTTTGAAAAGAATCTTCATTACGGAGACCGTGAGAATGCGTCTGTTGTCCTTCAGATGCTTCATAAGTGCCAACGTAAATGTCATCGCTCAGGGTGTCGTATGAGATGCGTGTTTTCATTCCGCTGCGAGATATGTCGAGAGGAGTCTTGCGTGTGGAATGTTTGACAGCTGTTTTATCAGATTTGGCAGGTTCGAAGGAGGACGTGCTGGAACGGAAAAGCGAGAGATGATGAAATTAGCGCTGTTTGATTTGCATGTCATCCGATTCTGTAACTTTGGCTTTGTGTGATTGGATCGTAACTGATTGGATTTGTTATATATATACCTGTACTGTTTCATTTATTTAGTGATTTTGCGATTATTGATCTGCCGAAATTCAACCCCTTCGAGTTTATTGCATCTCATTGGCTTATAGCTCTGCACATACGTGCAACACTCAGCGGTCGTCATGTTCGCGCTGTCTTATCGAAAACACACTTCTGTCACCTCTTAAACTTTTTAGCATGAAGTGGATGGCTATTCATTTCATGCTCCCAGGCCACCTTTCTCTCGCTCTCATTCTCAAGCCGAGTGCTGTTCTTCACTCTAGAGATGATTAGCAAGGATTATTTGCTATGCTAATGAGCGTCGACATGTTGGTCTCTCAGGCCTTGCGTGCTAGTCCGCTAGCTGATGAGGTAGTCGACAGTTAGCTGTGTTGTTTTCTGTAGCTTCCCAATGACACTCGTCATTTGAGGAAGTTCAACTATAGTCAAAAACCCAATGCTGTTAGTAGTGGCGCTGCTTTTAGTAACTTATTTTCCAACAACCCTGGTCTTGTCAGCTTGTAGTTAACTATATTAGCATACCAATGGATGATAATGTTAAAAATAGTTTCTGAAAATGATCCCAACAATATCATTTCTCTGTCTTATTACTGCTGTGGTGTGGACTCCACTGTCCTCTTAAAGGGACAGTTCACCCAAAAATAAAAATGCTCATTCATTCTCGATCATTTATTCATCATCATATTGGTTCAAAACGTGTATGACTCTAAAAGAATATATTTTGAGAAATGTTTCAGTGGTTTTGTGTTTATACAGTCAATAGGGTTCAATGTTCTTCAAAATATCTTCTTTTGTGCTCTGCATAAGAAAGAAAGTCATACAGGTCTGGAATGGTGAGAAAAGGATGAACAGATTTTCAGTTTTAAAGTGGAACTGTCCCTTTAAATGTATGCTTTAAATAATGTTTTTTTAAGTCAAGGTCTAACTGTAAAGGTCTTTGCACCTACATTCCGAAATATTCGTATGCGTTTTTTCGTACTTGGCTCTCGTTTGTACGGTATCTCTGAATTGTAAAAACGCCTCTCAAAATGCTTGCTACGGATGCGAATAACGCAGAAAATCGAACCCAGTCCGAATTTTTTTACGACCAACGAAAATATCGGAGGCAGTTTGTAAATGTGATTGACACAACGTGAGGTCGTATTTCTTTTTTTACGTGCGGCAGGGTCTAAACCAGCAGAATAAGAACGACCCGTGACGTAAGCAAACACTGACTGGCCGAACACAGCGCCCTCCATTGTTCGACAGACGCGCTTAAATGACGTCGCTGTCAACCGGCTTACGTCACTGAACGGTTCCTTTAGGTGCGAATGCGATCGGGGAAACTTAGTACGCACACGACAGCCCTCTTCACTCGTTTCGTAAATTTGTTCCTGAACTTATCCGGTCGTAAAGCGCCTACTGTAAAGAATCTCTTGTAACACTTTTTTAAGTCGAAGAGTGCTATATAAATAAATAAAACAAATAGAATTTTACAACTTTATGATTATAATTCTTGGTGTAAACTGGCCTTTACTCCCGAACAATGTTCCTGCACTGTAGAACTCTAGAAATTCATTATAAAGCATTGACTTATCATGTTTAAACAAAAAGTGAACGTTAGAAAGTGCACCAAACTTTATGGACACCTGTGAGATGGTTATATTTATAAAAATTGTCCATAAGAATGCATGTGTGCTTTTAATTGTGTTCATTTGTGCTGTAGATTATGAGCTTGATCTTATGTGTGTGTTTGTGGAGGAAATGCTGTCTTCATGGTAAAAGTGAAGCGCTCGGGAGACTCCAACTGGTAAATACAGCGGAGAGGACAGGGAGCGTGTGGCATACGGAGGAGGAGGCGCATGAATCACGCCTTGTAGCCTTTCTTTCTTTTCAAGTCATTCTGCTGTGGATTACTTGAAAAATTTGCATCCGCTTCAATGCAAGTCTCTGTCTTTGATTTGATTAGCTGTATTACCTTCACTTTCCCGTGCGACTTCCACCACCTCGCTCACTCTTTTGTTTTATTGCCTAAAACTTCAGAAAATGAGACGAGGAGCATCACTGCGTTTGATCATCGTGGTGTAGTTCAGGGCTAATACAGTGCTGGGATTCAATATGAAGGGTATAGAAGTAAGAGGGTTGCCTCGGGCACACAGAAGTCGTACAAACATAACATCAAACACATTGTTATGCAGCGGAATGCCAGCGCACATTTTGTGTGTGTTATTATTGTATTTCTATCTAAAATGTATAAACTTAGGGACAGAATTTTGCAAGCGTGAAGTGAGCTCATTTTTAGTCTAATCATTTTTAGATTTTTTTTATTAAATACCGAATACTTAAATAAGGAATTTAGGGCGGTCACAATTATTAAATAATCGTCTCATCGCGATTGTTTGACCTCATCGCGATGGTTTCAGATCATCGCAATTATTGCACATCTCTATAGAAGACACTAGGGGGAGCTGTAGTGCATCTGCATATTGCATATTTTAGTGTATATATTGTAACTAAAGCATGGTAATACTTGTAAAATGTACCACCACTACACAATCACTTAAAAAAAACTAAAGCATACACCATAAAAATAACCTGCAGTACAATTTAATATTATTTCAGTGTGAAAACCAGTCTACCAAACTCTCATTAACATAGAAGTAAACTTTTATTGTAGTCTTGCAAGTGAGAAAAAAACAGACTAGTAGCTTTTCTATGACTGATAGCATTTTAATGGAGGCTTAAATTCACTCCTGATCAATTTACTTAATTTACAGGTATTTGGCGTTTGTATTATTGACGGGTAAAAGCCTAAACCTTAAATATGATGACCCAATTTTTCCTATGTAATTCCAAGAAAAAGAACATAGTCTTTATATTCAGAACAATATGGTCGTTTCAAAGCTGAATAAAAAATGTATGAGAATTAAAAGTCAAAGCTCTAAAACAGACAATTAATCGTCATAATCGCAATGATTTATTAGACAATTAATCGTCAGCCAAATTTCATAATCGTGACAGCCCTAACTGATTTTTTTATTTCTGATTTGGAAAATATGTGTATAGTATTATTATGTAACTGCCATACATCTTTGTAAACCTCTCTATTTTTATGCAAACGTCACTAATGGCGTGATCATTTATTTGAAATAAAAGTACTTTTCAAGCATTGCACAAAGTTTGCATTACACATGAAACATTGTTAGGTTTGAAATGCTAAAATACTAGATAAGCTGTTCAAAGTAAATAAAAATAAAAGAAATGTGTATTTTTAAGCACTGATAAAAAAGGTTCTTTGGAAAACCTTGCATCTCTGTGAAGAACCTTTAGTGCCTTTGTTTTTAAGAGTGTAGAATGTGTTTATTGTTTTGTGTCTAGCTCTGTAACATTTGTATGTTTTTTTCTTATTTACATTTACATTTAGTCATTTAGCAGACGCTTTTATCCAAAGTGAGGGAAACAATGGAAGCAATTGGCACAACATAAGGACAACAAAAAGCATAAGCGCAGTAAAACTGGTCTCATATAGCCTATCACAGTATACAAAGCTACGTTTTTTTTTTTTGAAGGATAGAAAGAGTAGAAAAGAGATAGAATTCAGAACTAATCGGTCAGGAGCTGACGGAAGAGATGTGTTTTCAGACGGTTCTTAAAGATGGCTACAGAATCTGTTGATCTGACAAATGTGGAACAGATCCAGAGAAGGGATCTGGCTGGTACATAAGGCTGTATTAGCGAGTGAAGATATGGGGGTGCCGAACCAGCGGTGGTCTCGTAGGCCAAGAGCAGAGCTTTCAATTTGATGCGAGCGACTATAGGGAGCCAGTGTAACTTGATGAGGAGTGACGTGTGCTTTCTTCGGTTCATTGAAGACCACTCTTGACGCTGAATTCTGGATCATCTGTAGAGGTTTGGTTGTGCAGGCTTGAAGTCCAGCCAGTTGCGCATTGCAATAGTCCAGTCTGGACAGAACAAGAGTCTGGACTAGGACTTGCGTAGCATGCTCGGACATGAAAGGTCTTAATTTCCTAATGTTGTGGAGGATGAATCTACAGTACCGGGTGGTGCTGGCAACATGATCCGTGAAGTTAAGCTCAATTGTGAATGAAATTTTTTTTATGGAGAAATACAGTTATTCCAGTTTTTGGTTTCATGTCCTTTGTATGCAAAACACAGCTCATAAATCACTCAACACGACTTGAAAACATCCATCTCCTCAGTGATCGCTATCACACGCCTGCACCTGAAGTCACAAGTTGTCAAGCCTGATTCTTTATCAGCAGATTTTCAGGTAATTCTCATGAAAACAGCTTCTACATTACTCTTCAAAGTAAAAAACAAAGACTTTAAAGCATATCTCTCAACCCCAGGGGCTGGGACTTACTGGTGCCTCAAGATGACTTACAATGACTTGAAATGAAACAAAACGCTAAACTAACCCAAATCAACTGAAAATCGATCCATTTCTCGGTTATTTTCATAAACATGCATCCTTAAAGTTATGCCAAGCTCTAGAATATTTTATTGGATATAAATAGTTAATTGTGGATATAAACATTGTTGTGGACGATTGGGGGGCCTGAATGACTTTATATTGCATTGATTTTGTGTTCATACAATAAAAGTGAATGGGGTCCAGTGCTGTTCGGTTACCAACTTTCTTCAAAATATCGTCTTTTGGGTTCTGCAGAAGAAAGAAAGTCATAAAGGTTTGAAATGACAAGAGAGTGAGTAAATGATGACAGAATTTTCATTTTTGGATGAACCATCCACTGATTTGGAACATAAGACAATGAAACATTTTTTAATCAAGATTTTTAATTGGTTTGAATTTCTTATTTTCATTGATGATTTGGAAACACTTACAATAATGTCAGTGTTAATAATAATACAATAACAATATTTTTACAGCATTTATTATTCTTTGTTAATGTTACAGTAGTTCATTCATATCGTTTGGCATTAACTAATGTTAACAGATGTGTAAGTGAATGTTGAAATGAACATGTTCTGACATTAATAAATGCTGAAGAAGTCTTGTTCACTGTTAGTTTGTGTTAAAAATGCATGAACTAATGTTGCCAAATACAACCTGATTGTAAAATGTTACAACACTTTATCATCATTGGATTGCTGTATACAGTAATAAAATCTAAATGGTCTTAAAAAAATTTATGCAATAAATATTTTTTCATTTTTTGTTTTGATTTGTGGTAAAAATGGTTTTAATATATACTCTTTATATATACTCAATAGAGATGTGCTACTGTATTGGCCAGGTGTGATTTCTCTTGAATTGAATTTTCTCTCTGTGTCTGTGTGTGTGTGTGCGCGCGTGCGTGATCTCTGTTGAATTGAATTTTCTGTATGTGTGTGCACATACATGTGTCGGTCTGTAAACGCTCCAGCCTGTGTGTTTTAGGACTGTATGTTTGAGCGATCGGGACGTGAAGCAAAGTTCATCCATGTTAATGGCAGTCGTGTATCTCTCTCCCATTTGTGAGCGGTCGGGTTAAAGACACATATGCAGCGGTGTGGCCGCTGTCCTCTCCTCGGTCTGGCCTTCGTAATGAGCCTCTCTCCCCTCCCCGCCACCCGGATTGGAATCATGATTATGAATTTAAATGAGGGTTTAAGAGTGCCCAGGCCTCCGTCGCGTCCATGCGCATCATTGATTTATCACACTCGTGTCCTGCTAAAAGAGAGTCGAGCTGTCAGACACAAACCATCCGGGAGACCCTGAACGAGTATCTGGAGACCATCCGTGTCACTTTCAGTGCGCCTTTATCACGGTTAGATGCACGCGCTGTCGTCTGACAGAGGTTTGACTTATTAGTTCCATCACAGTGTTAAGTGTTGCTTATGTAAAGAGCCATGGACTCATTTATATAGTTATGAAACGCCTCTTTATGTTATATTGCTTTTTTACACATTATTACCATAAGAACCAGGTGTGTCCTCTAAGAAAAATATACAGTGGTAACCATTGTTGCTAGGGGTGTAACGATACTCCCTAGTACGATGTATCGCGATCAGTATTGGGTGTAACTAGTTACTAAGTAATTAGTTACTGTAATTTAATTACTTTTCCCTTGAAAAAGTAAAGTAAGGGATTACTCTTATTTTTCTGTAATTTAATTACAGTTACTTCTGATGTAATTAAACGAAATAATTTGTGTAATATGTGTGTGCGCAGAAGAGGAATTTACATCAAAATTCAAAGTCTAACTTTAAAATCCATGCTTTAATGTATAATTCTCACATTTGTAATTAATAATAATACTTTATGTAGTTTTATATTATTTATTTGAATGAATTAAAAGAGCCATTTCTTGTCTGTCCTAGAATCACTTAACTCATCAAGGTTGATGTAGGATATAGAAAGTAATTTGTAATAAGTAATTAAATACTTTTTGAAGAGAGTAACTTGTACAGTAATCTAATTACATTATCGAATGTGTAATTAGTAACTAGTAATTAATTACTTTTTCAGAGTAACTTACCCAACACTGATCGCGATGCAAAATGTTACGATGCGCATCGTAGAGAGAGATGGGGATATTTTACGATATGATGTTTAATTCTCTTCGTTGAGCGGTCAAGACACTACCTACTCTGCGACAGCGCATCACGTGTGCTTATCTCACATATGCGGTAGAGAGAGAAGCACAAGACACAATCTGTGTCTCCACGTGGTTTACAAAGCGTCATAATTTCCTTCACAATCGCCGGTAAAACACAGCAAACTTGAAGCGTGACTGCAGGCGAGTCACCCCGAAACTCATTACAAAGGCAGCACAAACGTTTTTATGTGCCAATGTTAATTTATCCGCTAACGTGAGCTGCTGCATAACGTGATATGCAACATAAAGTAAGCCAAAAGAAACCAGCGCTGTTCCGATCAGAGAAGCGATGAAGTGCGTCGTACTGTACATTACAAGTTGAATGACATGCTAGATCGAACCAAGTGTGTAATTTGCATGACTGAAGAAATGTAATACATTTAGTTTAATATGTCATTTTGAAAGATATTTCTCATTCATTACTGCCTCAAGCAAAAACAGTGGAGCTTCAAAGATACGTGAGCCAATGGCGTTTGAGCGTGAGCTCTGTCAGAGCGTTTCATTAGTTGAACGAGTCAATTGAGTCAAAATGAGACTGAATGAGCGTACTGGCGTTAGCATTAACCGTTATGCGTTTTTGGCTAAAGGTTGCAGGCTTTCCTTCTAAAAAGCTTTGTTGTAAGTCTTCAGCACATTTTCATATGGTTGCTAGGGTGTTGCTCGGTTGATGAGTGAGCTAGTAAGAAGGTGAAAACCATAAACCTCAGGTAAAAACTGCAAACCTTGAGTTTAACACAACATTGGGGTTTTATTTAATATTTGCTGAATTACCAACCTATTGTCATTTTCAGAGAAACTGTGGTTGCCATGGTACGTTTTGTTTCACACATATCGTTTCATAGGCACAACACACAATCGCAGGCGAACAGATCTTCGCACACACGTACACACTTTGTTTGGCGTAATGTTTAGCGACGGAGCTCTTATCTTGAACATAAAACCTTGTTAAGTGGAGAAATGATATTGGCCCCCGGCTCCTCTCCTTCACCTCTGTGCCACGTTCTTCCCGTCGTTCCGACGAGCACAGCTGCAAATAATGAGCGTTGTTTAATGGAGACGAAGTATACCTGTTCCTCCCTATTAGCGCTGGGCTTGTTGAGGGGAGAGACCACATCAAACATTACTATAGTGTCACATAAGGACAGCTGTGACCGTACACATAAAATCGACCACGAAACAAAAAGGCTGAAATTAAATTGCGAATAATGTTTTCTTTAATGTGGTATTTAGTGGTAGGTTTACCTGGTTTATCTTATATCTGATATAGCAAGTGTGGGGTTATTTACTGTTAAACGCCTCAAATGAAACATCTTGAGTGTCTCCTGCTGACACGATTGTTTGTTGATGGATTGTTTTGTATTCATTTCTTTCAGGTATGTCAAGCTTTTTTTGTTGCCCAAAACCAACCATCACCCCCCACGCACGCACACACAGCCCTTGCCTATCATCTGCTGTCAGTGTTTGTCACATCCACACACTTTTGCCCTCTGTACTGGAACACTTACATGTCACCGTCTTCAGTAACATTGCCACACACAGACCGACATACACATCATTTCCAAAATCTTTGACAGCTTTACAAAAACAACACAATTACAGTGGCTTCCTCGCTTACCTTTGGAGTAACATCACATTTGCACAAATGGAGTTTTTTATTGAAAAACAACAGTGCACTCAAAATAAAGTTTATTCACGTTGTTCTTTTGTTTTCTGTAATATAAACGCATGTCCTAATTCATATTATAAGTGCTTTACTGAGTAGGTTTTGTGTGGGGAACATTAAAAATTTTAATGAAATTTAAGCTGTGAAGTCCTTTGGAGATGTGATATTAGCAAAAATAAAGTGTGTGTGTTATACTTTTATGACACTTGATGTTCATTTTTGGAATTGAGAGCTCAAGTGAATTACCCTTAAGGGGATAGTTCACCCAAAAATGAAACTTCTCAAATCATTTATTCACCCACACGTCATTGTGTGGCTTACAGTATATTATTCTTTCTTCTGTGGACACAAAAGAAGATATTTTGAGAAATGTCTTAAGGTTTGGTCTCTATACAATGGAAGTCAATGGGGTTCATTCTTTTTTAGTTACCAACATTCTTCGAAATATCTTATTTTGTGTTATGTGGAAGAAAGTCATTAAGATTTGGAAAGACATCGGAATGAGTAAATGATGAAAAATATGTTTGGTGAACTGTTCTTTTAAATTGGAACCTTAAACCCTGGTTAACATATGCTCAGTAAACATGCATTAACGGAAGAATGACATTTGCATTTGTTTTACTTACAGTACAAACGCCTTGTGGGAAATCAGTTTGAAATGATCAGGAACGTGCACCTCTTTTGACGTTCCGAAGGTCCCAATTTTGTGCTCTTTGTGAATGTTTTTTTACGATTTTGAAGGTGCTGTGTGTAATTTTTTGGGAGGATGTATTGACAGAAATGCAATATAATATAATATACATAACTATGTCTTCAGAGGTGTATAAAGACCTTACATAATGAAGCGTTATGTTTTTATTACCTTAGAATGAGCTATTTCTATCTACATACGCCACGGGTCCCCTTACATGGGATTCGCCATGTTGTTTCTACAGAAGCCCTAAACGGACAAACTGCTCTACAGAGCGTGTTTCGTAAATACTTTATCTCCTTCGGCAAAGAAGTGGAAACGTGATGACGTCTTTGTCCTGTGAGAGCTGCTGTAGTTCTTCGAAAGGGAGGGGAGAGGAATGGACAGGAAAGCCGTTGGTTGCAATTCACAACCTCATCACTAGATGCCGCTAAAATTCTCCACATTGTTCCTTTAATGCAGAATTGCAATAATTCAGTAGTAAAAAAAGTCATTAACATTTTTGTGAATATTTAACTTGTTTATGATGATTAATGATAATTTAATTCCACTAGCAAAGAATGCAAATGACATTAGTTCTGGTAAACATCCCATCTGGATTTGATTTAAAAACGAATCGCTCATAAAGATGATCTTTCACATTTATTGATTACTTAAAAATGTCAAATTTAATATATGCTTTAAAACAAACACATTGTTTTGTTCGAACAGTCATTTCAGACCATGCACAATGTTTTGTAGCAAATTTCAGGCTTTTTACAGAATTCTCTTTTTTTCTTTCTTGTTCTCTTCGTCTGTCCCTTGTTTCCTCTCTTTCGCGCTCATACACCGCACCATGCAGGTTACCCTTGCACAATAAGAAAACCTTCTCTTACACAAACTGTTGATGTGTCACATCCGTGCAATCATACATTCTGCTCTCAGAGATCTACATCATTGTTATCAGCGGTGGAACTGCGTCGTTCAATTGGACATATTTGTATAGCGCTTTTCACAATACATATTATTCCAAAGCAGCTTTAAAAAAATGGTGCCATACAAACCCTGCAGTTCGCATGTCAAAGGTGACGGTGAAAAGGAAGGATGTTCAAATATGGTTAAGAGAAGAAACCTTGAACCTTGAAAATGACCTTTTAAACAAAAGTATATTAAGGATACAAGGATGTATATACATACCTATGTACACCTATAATGTTAATATAAATACACACAATTCAGC
Organism: Triplophysa rosa; assembly: GCF_024868665.1. NCBI lineage: Eukaryota > Metazoa > Chordata > Actinopteri > Cypriniformes > Nemacheilidae > Triplophysa > Triplophysa rosa. The sequence continues at coordinate 33,049,622 of NC_079891.1, read as the reverse complement.
CACACAGTATTAAAGATTATTTTGACTAATTTACTAGAATAAAAAAAAGTATATTTTATGTAATGTTGTTTTATTTATATTATAAATTGTATTATTTTAACAGAAAGAAATTCAAGTTTGCAACTATCTTTACTCACCTTATATTTGCTTTCTAGTTTAAAGCTTAGTAGACATCCTCTTTCATAAGGCAGGTAAACATGCTTTTAATAGACTGAAACCATTTCTAATTTGTTTCTTTATGTAATATTTACACAAGGTTGTTTGAAAGTGATATTTTCTCAAATGCTGCAGAACTCCAATTTATATGAACGCAAAACATTTGGTTTCACAAAGCATTGTAAAATTAAACCGTTATAAGAAGTATAAAAATGTAATGATGACGTTTTGATAGAAAGAATGAACGAACAAATGGATTAATGCATGAATGAATACATTAACGCAGGGGTTCTCAAACGTTTCCATTGTAAGGCCCCCTTTGTGTATATGCATTGTTTTGCGGCCCCCAAATAAAGACTTCTAATCTATAATTCTATATAACTTCGAATTTTTATTAAACCAAAAACATATTCAGTTATACAATGTTGGAGCATCAATTCACATTTGGTTGGTGGTCTTATTTTTCTGATGTTTGATTGAAAGTCATATACATCTGTGATTTCCAGGTGAACTATTCTTTTAATGACAGAATGGTAATCTTGAGAAGGTGTTTTCTCTCAATCTCTCTCTTTCTCATTCACTTAGAGACGTCTGTTCCACGCAATGAGAATCCCTGCCGTGCGCACACACCCACACGCACAGAGAAGATGAACGCATCTAATTGGATTGAATGGTTTTGATGTGTGTTTTTTTATTGCTGACAGAGCCCTCGGAGTGAGAAGCTGATAACCTGTGCTCTGTTTATTCATTGTGTGCACTCAGAAATCTCTCATTGTGCGACTCTGTTGAGGAACAGCATCGCTGAGGGCTTTAGCTAACCGGTGTCTAAATACTCTTCTCGCCGACATAAGCTTCTCTTCAGGCAACATCATTTATTAACAGTTTGAGACCGTGTGTGTTTTACTGATTAAGCCTTAAAATGTGTGTTTGTACGTGTGCATCCAGAAGTTAGCAAAATCTAACAATACCCTCGGGTGACAATCATCCTTTTTAATTCTGGACAATGGGAAACATAAACCCTTTAAACTTTATCCTCACCAGGCGTGTAGTTTTGTGAAAGTATGCACGTGTGCACGACGTGCCAGGACTGTGTTCCCTAAAAAAACATAACATTTCAATTCTACTGTACGGTTAGTAACTAAACGTACTCGGTATTTAGGTGTTGTAAGAACAGCAATATCAAACCTGTGCCATTATCTCCAGCCAGGGTTTACGTGAGTCCTTAAAAAGTCGTAAAATGTGAAAAAAGACGTTTTTTGGTCTTGGTGTGTTTTGTGGAAAAATGTTATGAATTATGCTGTGCCAAAACTAAACCACAACTCATGCAAGCAATTCATTTTTTTCTGTTTACGTTTGTGTCATGTAGCCTACTAGTGATAAGATTGGTAACGCGTTACTTAAAGCATATACGTATATAATGCATTTAAAAGTAGTTTTATTGTATTAATTGTGCCTTGTAATGCACCTTATAATGCATCGTAATGTCTTATGAATAGGCTAATTGTAACTACAGTTAATACATTATAACACTTATCAATTCATTGTTACAATTAGCATTTTTTTATAATTCTTTACAACAACATTTAATGTATTACAACACACATTATGAACAATTATAATGCATCATACCTTTTAATAACCCTTTTTAATGCATTATACATAGAGACTGAAATGAAAAGTTCATTTGGGATCAAGAACGCTGAGGGAAAATCAAGTACTTGAGTATTTTTACCAAACATTTGACTTGAGTAAACGTGAGAAAGTAGGCCTACTAGACGTACAAAACATAAAAAATGTATTTATGAAATGTAGTGGAGTAAAAAGTATGATATTGTCGCTGTCCTTCTAAAACATTGTATGTCTAAATTTGCTGTTTTTCAGGAAATGTACTTTTTAGGTACAAGTTATTTATAATATTTATTTTACCAAGGTCCAGAGTTTGGCACGCAAGCGTTTGTTTTGAGAACATCGTGACCTGGTAGATTTATTTGTTGTTCTTCTGTTTCTCATTGTAGAGCAAAAAAGAAGACCAAGCCCTTAAACCTGAAGATCCACAACAGCGTGGCGGGAAGCTGTGAGAATTTGCCCACCCAACGTTCTCCTCTCCACTCGGATCACTCTCTGCGCTCCTTCTTTTTCCCCAATTTCGTCCCTTCGACGCCCCCCGTGCACTCGGACACCCCTTCAGCAAGTGAGTAACACACTCAGCAATAAAAGGGATAGTTTATCCGAAAACAAAAATCCTGTCATCGTTTATTCACCCTCGTGTCGTTCAAAACCTGTATTCGACTCTTTCTTCTGTAGAACACAAAAAGAAGATATTTTGAGAAATGTCTCAGTGGTTTTGTGTCTATTCAATGGAAGTCAATGGGGGTGCAGTGTTGTTCGGTTACCAACGTTCTTCCAAATGTCTTCTTTGTGTTCTGTAGAAGAAAGAAAGTGAAATGAGATGAGGGTGAAATATGATGACAGAATTTTTATTTTTGGGTGAGCTATCCCTTTAACAGACATGTACCTGTTTAAAGACACCGAATGAGTTTGTAGTTTGGTCAACATCATTTGGCAGTGTTGACAGCTGTCTGGTGACGCACTTGAGGCTATTACATCTTTTTTTGGTCTCTCGTCACAATGTTGACTTCCTGTCTCATTACCTATTAAAGGGCCGCGTCCCAAACCTTGTCGTGTCCCAGGACACCCAGCAACGTGTCGGCGCATATCGTCCAAGCCTAATATCTGCTGCACCGTGGCCCTTAGCGTGGGCTATTAGAGGAATAATGGTCGGAACAGGGGCCGTTTGGATGTGACAAGACTGGGAAAGACACCGGAATGACGCAAACGTTTTGGAATGAGATTATCTTACAGATGGAGAGAAAGTTTTGAGCGCTTGTTTCCAGAATTATGAATGATAGACCCCCTCCACGCTTCGGCAATCTGGCGTATACGTTGTACACAAGCGATTCCTGTATCGTTGGGGAAAATGTTCTTGTCTTTTCAATTTGGGCAGATTAAATGAAAAATGAATGCTTTAATGCGTTTTTTGATTGTTGCTGAAATCATTTGTTTTACCCAAACAACTAAATTCCTCCAGAGACTGGGACGCAAGGACTTGTTTGGAAACCGGATGAAAGATGGTGATTCAGTCGAATTTCCGATAAAGCAGTTTCAGGGGTATAATCTCATTGGGTGTGTATCAGTCTGTGTAATGGCATTACTTACGTTCTGGACCGACCCGTGGGGCTCCAGGCCGGACGCTGTGGCAGTAAGCAGGCCCCGCGAGTGTCGTCAGCTCGGCTCATGCATCTGCTGTTTGTCTGCGTGTGGTGACAGTATTATCGTCCGTGTGCCTGGGGTCTGTAGTGCACGCTTGTTTGACACGTACACAGAATATAAGTATGCAATACGTGTGTGCAATACCATGAAATACTTGAGTGGAGTCTAACTCTGGAAAACACGAAAAGTCTTCGGTTGTGCTTTCATAGTTTTGGAGTTTCTGAGTTGTGTTTCATGTACACTGTAAGTATGAACTTGGTCTCAGATGTTTCTCCAAAATTGCATAGAAGAAGTACAAAAATTATATGAGTATGAAATACACGAGTATGGAGGTGTAAAATGAGGTCAAATCATCTTGATTTGAGTAAATTGGAGATTTGAGAAATGTTTGAGTTCATATCTTTAATAACATTGACTTTTGATTGCAGACTTGACAAATCTCAGTTTGAGCTCAGTTTGAGACATGTTGAGATCTCTTCTGACACTATAATGGAGACATTTGTGACATTTCTGATTCTTTTTCTCGGGAGAAAAATCTGAGACACCGATGAGATTTAAGCAAATGTTTCCATTTGATCTCAATTTAATCTCATTGATGTCTAGAAGAAATAACTGAGATATTAATGAGATTTCAAATCTTCGGGAGTTCAAATCTGCAGGTCAAACCTCTTTGAAGACTAAAATCTAAATCTAAGAAGGCTTCATCACATTGTGAATCACTGTGTCCGTCATTATTTTAAGAATATTTTTGTTTGTCTGGCTGTTTGAACGACGCCTGCGATATTTATATCACGAGCGCAGGCCTGCGATTGGTGGATTGTGACAATCGGCCAACTGGTGCTTCAGCTCACATGAACAAATCTCTGTTTATGATCTTTCAGTTGTATTTGAGAGATTTGAGTTCATTGTGCGACTCAATTACAGTTTTTCTGACTGATTGTTCGTTTCAAAAAGAAGGTGAGAAACATGAGATTGTTTCGCTGCAAACCTGCCTCCGGTGGGTGGGATATTTTTAGGAACATAAGAGGTATAGTTTGTTATTTAGATGCATCAATTAAAAAGAAATTCATCTGCTCTGTAGTGATGCTGGCGTGCGGGTCTGTCTTCGTGCCTGCAGGTAAAACACACACTTGCTCTGACACTGTGTGAGATTGGCAGGTGAAGACTTTCACTTTTAACTCGCGTCTAATGATCTAATGCTCTTCCTTTTTCTCGCTTTATCTCTCTTTCTTTTCATCATTATCCCCCATGCAAGGTTGATGTTTTTTTGGAAAAAAACAAATGTGCCATGGCATTTTTTTTTTACCTTTTAAAGGTACCTGGTTGATATTTAGATACATAAATCTAGTATGTCCCTTAATAAAATTAACCGTAATTTAACTATACTAACTATAGTATTGTATTTTGGATTAAAGCCATAGTAACCACAAATTTATTATAATCTCAATTCAAAGAAGAAAACAACAGCCGATGATCAGGACCGATATAACCTGTCAATCAAAATAGGACAGGAAAATGCAATGAATTTGTGCTCTGTATACAGTATAGAAAGTGTTAAGAAACATCACCAATTCATTATATGAATTAATAATATTGAGAAAATTAAGAAATATCCATTTAATCTTCAGTATCGGTATCGGTGGAAAAATGTAATATTGGTGCATGTCTAATTTGATGTTTTGTAAGGCCCGATTCACATTTCGCGTCTAAAACCGCGCGGAAAACGCGAGTCTAGCCTCTTTCTCTCTTCAAATGACCCGCGGTGCTCGCACGGCACTCTGAAAAGTTGAGCTATTTCCATCTCGATTTAGAAAAATGTGCCCCGTATTTGCGCGCATTTACATTTAAAATAATGAATTTGCGCGCGGAAAAGACGTGAAATGTGAATCGGGCCTAAAGCAGCTCTTAAAGGGAAAGTTCACCCAAAAATTTAAATTCTGTCATCATTTACTCACCCTGAGATTGTTCCAAACCTGTATAAATGTCTTTGTTCTGATGAACACAAAGTAAGATATTTGGAAGAATGTCAGTAACTGAACATATCTCATCCCACATTGACTCCCATAGTATTTATTTTCCCTACTATGGCAGTTAAAGGGGGAATGAGATCTGTGGAAATGATGACAGAATTTTCATTTTTGGGTGAACTATCCCTTTAAGGGGACCACCCCAGTGATGACTATTGTACCTTAAAAACTAAAGTTGTGTAATTTCTTGGTACCACAGTACGGTTTTGTTAGGGAGCATTTAAACAAGGGTTGTTGTTAGTTTTTTAATCAAGTCTTTTGTTTATCTTGAATTCCTGAAATATTCGTACAAAGTGTTGGTTACAACTTGTGTCTCCTTTAACTTTGAGTGGTTACTATAGAAACAGGCAAGCAAGGGCTTTGTTTAAAAGGATCACTGCAGTGTTATGTACTTGATGAACTTAAATCATGGGATGACATGTTAGTATTTCATCAATTTAAATGGACACTGACTTTTAAGGTCTGCCTACGTGAAAATGATACTATAACTAAGATGAAGTTTTACACTAGTAAGATGAAGTTTTAAAATGTAAAGTTTTCTAAATTGAAGAGATTAGCAGCATCCACACCACAACAGTAGCAGTAACAAGTTGGGATGACTTTCGGAGCTTTTTTTTTCAAGCGAATGAATGATAAAACATTGGCTTTCAATCAAATTCATGTGAATTTAAAGGACTCTGGAGCATGTGACCCAGAGGCGGATACAGAAAGCAGATGATAGGTGGGCCTGTAAAATTGTGGGTGGGCCGGAATAATTTGCATCTCCCTTTCAACCAGAGTAATTTTTAAGAAAAATGAATGGACCGGTGTTCTGTCCCATTATGGCGTCAAATGCAATTCACTAAACTTTGCTCTGCAAATGAAACGGCATCACCGTGCAGTTGATTTAACAAGGTCCCACGGCTTTGCGGTGCATGGCTTTCCCTGTATGCGTCAAAAGTCAGCGCAACTGCGTGCGGTTTACTAGACTCGTGTTTGTTACAGGCCTGTCGGAGGCGTTTCCAATTTTTATAATCGTCTCTTGTGAAAGTAAACTTGGTGTGTCTCAGGAAAATGTCTGCATGCTTTACAAAATATGGCACCTTTTGTATTGCTATATTCAATCCATTTAAACTGTTCATACCAATAAGAACTGAAGGAGCGTGGCTTTCCATCAATTACGGTAATCGGATATTTTCTGTTCTTCTATCGCGGACTGATCTGGAGGCGGACACATTTGATTTACTAATTCGGAAGCCGAGTGAGAATATCAGTGGAGGCTGAAGCACAAATGCTGCCATTAGCACTCGACTCATTGGATGTTGCTGTGTGTATTTCACCTTCATTTCCAGGTGTCTCGGTGTGTTTCTTCAGTTTCTTTATCTAGACGTGGTTTTTTGAAAAATTGCCACATGGATAGCTGTTTAGCCATGTTCACATGATCATTGAAAGAGAATCTACAGGCAAGCGATATTGGCGCGCAGCGTAACTGCCGTAACGTAACTGACGTCACGTGAGCACATTCTTAAGAACATTTGGATATTATTATTAATAAACAAACATTTAAAATGTTTTCATTTAATTTATACAATTCAAATTTAGAATTAAGGTTAAAAAATAATTAATAATATTAAAAATAATTTTCTTGGCTCTGACTGGGTGGGCCACCTGTCAATCTGGGTGGGCCTAGACCGTAGCCGTGACCGTAGACCGTAGCTCCGCCCCTGACGTGACCTTAGAATAAACATAACATTATCATCCATTGATGTGGACGCTAAGGCTGTGTTCACATTTGACTTCTTTTTTGACAAGAAAAAGTTGAGAATGGCGCCATTTAGATGTGTTTTTCGAGCTTAAGCCTTCTCGACCAATCACGTTCCTCGCATGTTGTTATGGAAACTCCAGGTCTCTGTCACTGGTTAGCTATGAAAAAGGGTGACTTTTTTTAACTTTTCAACCTCAAAAGACGTTCTGAGCTGCAGAAAAAGACGCTGGCGCTGGCATTTAAAAAAGCGCTCAGGACTTTTTTGGAAAACACGGTTTACCCGAATGTGCCGTTCTCCATCCGAAGGTCCTTTATGATTCAAGAGAGGTCCAGCAAATCAAAACAAAGTTCACATCAAAGGTCTGATCTAATTTGGAACGCCTTGTACATCCTGAAAGAAGCAGCCGAGCAGAATGCAGAGTCCATGACAGAGACACACTCACATCCGTATCTGATATAAGCATCATTGACAGAGGCAGTCATCAGGGATCTCAAGTGAATACAGTACAAAGATCAGATTAGACCTCCAGATGCTTTTGTATTAAAGAGACTGCCGGTGTTCTGTTTTGAAGTGGTGGCAGAATTATGGTCATGAACACAGGCTTCTTCATATCTTTTCCAATTTCAGTACGCCGATGTAGATGACTGTTCGTGCGTGTGTGTATGCGCTGCATGTTTGTCTTCGCATCTCTGTCTTAATCATAAACTAATACAGTACAATTGAGCATGAACAATCTGATAAACGGCCCTTTGAACTAACAGTGCTGTGGGATGCAAATGCGATTATTGTTTAACAAGTCTCCATTTCCATTTTATCAGACCTCTGTGAGCGATGGCAGCAGACGTTCTGTAACACATTTAAAGGGATAGTTCACCCCAAAATGGGTGGAACACAAAAGAAGATATTTTGAGAAATGTGTCGGTGGTTTTGTGTCCATATGATGGAAGTCAAAGTGGGGTCAGGGTTGTTTGGTTACAGACATTCTTCAAAATATCTTCTTTGTGTTCTGAAGAAAAAAGAAAGTCAAAGTTTGTAATGACATGAGGGGGAATAAATGTTGAATTTTTTTTGGTGTACTGTCCCTTTAAGGATTTATAGATGTGTATATTTTGTGTATTGGTGCAGTAAGTCTACCTGTAAATATCTTACTCAAATATATACGTAGGCATAATAATTGTTAGAAAATTAAAATTGTATTGATTTCTGTACTGATTTCTAATATTTTATGATATGTATTAATCAATGATTTTACAGATTATATATAGTAGGCCAAGTATAGGACAATTGACATTTTTGCTTTGTTTTTTTATTAAAACATATTATTAAAGATAATTTAATAACATATTAATAATTTTGAATATTAATCATATATTGTGCAAATTTCCACTTTTGGCCACCACTGTATGTAGTGTATCTGATTTTATCTAAATGATATAAGGGTGTGGTCAATGTTTTGAATGTTTGAGACGTTCCAGGTGTTTGTGTTTCTTATATTAACTTTGCCGTTCTAGACACCCTGTCCGTTCCTCGCTGGTCCCCTCAGATACCTCGCAGAGACCTCGGCAACTCCATAAAACACAGGTAACATGTCACACGTGTGTTTGCGCAGATGTCGTCGCATGTGCGTACGATAGCGGTAAATGTCCAGTCAATTAACTGGCGTGGTTGTGTAACGTCTACGAAACACTCGATTACCCCAAATGCCACAGATCCCAAAGTCAAACAAAGAAGACCAAGAAACTCAACGGCTCTTGTGATGAACGTTACCGTAGAAAGATATAATGAGAGCTCAGCCGTCAAAAGCCAAATGCAAAGTTCACGAAGTTAGGTTTAATTTTTTAACCTCTTCCCTGATTCATTAGATGTGCGAATCAATATCCACGTGTCGTCACAGACGGACAACTGCCAACGGATAAACATATCCCAAAAAATAAAACGCTCGTGTCAGCCGTAAAGCGAGACGGTTGGAGAAATGCGAGCTGCATATTAAAACCGGCCTTCAGTTTTATGAGACGGCACGACCAAGACACTTTGACAATGTCAGAGCTCATTATTCATTTTCGATTAACTGTCAGTCTCTGTTCGTTCATATGAGAGAAATAGATTGGCAAATGCACAGTGACCCCAACTCCTCTGCGGGACATTTGAATGGTCCTTTTATTGTTGAGAATACAGTAAATGTGAGTAGATGTAAACAAAGAGAGAAGAAATTAAAATTAAACACACCGCCTTCCCTGAAATTCTCAGATCGCTCCGGAGCGATCGCTTCAAACGGCCTTGGATTTCCACGTGGCATTTGTTCCCCCCAACAGTTCAATTCGCAATTAAATTACTGCGAATTGAGAATTACTGCCAAAGTGCCTAGATACGACTCTCAATGAAAAGGTTACATACGATCGGTGCGACGGCACATTCCCACTTTCATCCCAAGAGTTTAAAGAGGTCAAAACCATCTGCCGATGGTTAGATAGAAAAGCAAAACGAACCCGTACGTCCTTGTGCGTTTAAATAAAAGGATGAAATTATGAATGCATGATAACACGTGACACAGTAACCAATCGCAATGCTTTTTGCAGGTTTTCCACAAAGTACTGGATGTCACAGACGTGTATCGTGTGCGGGAAAGGAATGCTGTTCGGCTTAAAATGCAAAAACTGCAAGTAAGTGCCGACCAAAGCTTGATAAGCTGAAATTAGATTAAAGGTTTGTTCACACTTGGCGGGTTTGGTTCGGTTATCTTGAAATCTGGTGCGATCGCTCTGTTTGAATAAAAATGAACCGTACCATACATGCCAAACAAGCGGTCGGAAGACTACCAAACAAACTTTGGTGTGGTTTGGCTGAAATATAAATGCAACAAAGACATCTAAACAAAACACACAAAAGGATGTAATAAGATGCAAATTCCTGGTGCTGTTTTGACTTCTTTAACCTTTTATATAAGATCTGAAATTCGTTTTCCAGTATAAATATCTAAACATTCTTGAATTGAGATATTTTTAGAAGTAATTTACATTGTTTTCTGGAGGAAAAGAAAATCTCAAAAAAAAGAAAAGTATGTGCAAAATGGGTTTAAAATGATCTGTTTTTCTTTTCGATGAAGTTTATTTTCTTACCCCATTGGTCAATTTGTTTCTTATAGCATAACCTTGCTTAATTTGTATCTTTTTTTAATTTAATATTAATTTTGATTTTCAAGTGAATGTATCTTGACTCAGGAACGTTTAGATATTTATACTGTAAAGCAAGAACAAATGTTATTTGTTTAGCCTTGCACACAGCATCGTTGCAATTTGGTCATTTGGCCATCACAAAATATATACATCATAAAAGCTGAGTAATCAGATAGTGACCCTATCTTTTATAGGTTCTGTGTTAAAAATGCCAATGTAAACGTTAAGTGAACCAGGACTAAAATCATTTAGTATCATTTTTTTTGGTCCAGACCAATAGAAAACAGAGAACTGAACTTCAAGTTTGAACGCCTTTAGACGATTTCCAGCCTTTTCTAAACCACAAACACTATAATATTACTTTCCTAGATGACTTTTATTTACCTGTTTGTCTGAACAGTGGCCGACACGGAAACATTCATTAGATGACCAGTAAAAACACATGTGAAATGTTAAATATATACAGTTTTCATTTCTGATATCATCTTTTAAAGTTGAAGTTCCCATCACGTCAGCTTGTGAACAGTTCAGATTGTAAAGGTGCATGTGCTTGCATCAAAGCCTTTTTAGAATTCAGTATGATATTTTTTTTGTTTTGTTTCTGCGCCGGTGTCTGAACATTCAAATTGAGCATAATTATCATTATCATTAAAAGATGATTTGAATAAATTACCTGCCTGGTAATTTCCACTCTACCACCCTTGACTTTGGCATCTTGTTACTAAGATACTTACTGGCTTTTGACACCCTCAAAAAAAAAAAAAAAACCCCGGCTGCATTTTAAACATTTGTGTTGAATATTCATTTATTTGCTTTACAAGAGCAAATGAACAAAGCTCTGTGTCCCGCTTTTATCTGACAGATTGAAGTGCCACAACAAATGCACCAAAGAAGCTCCACCCTGCCATTTACTCATTTACCACAGAGGAGGTAAGAAGTCGTTCAGAGCCATTTCAGCTTTTTTGCTCATTAAAAGCTTAATTCCATCAGTGCTGTATGAGGCAGAATACATACAGATACGTCTTCAAAAAACAGCAGCGTTCTTTATGTTTTCAAACTCGTTCCTTTATGTTCAACTGAAGTAAATTCAACTGAAGTAAATTACGTACTTTATCTTATTCAGAAAACAAAAATGTGTTTAAAGAACAGGAATAAACAATAATTGTAGTTAGAAATTGTAGTTAGAACAATGAGGAATGTGACTTTCATTGTTGGTGGCGTCACATCTGCTTAATTCTTTTCTTTAAAACACAGAAAAACAATTTGTCTTATGTCCTGTGAAGCATTATGGGTAACGTACGGTTCATACCCATCTGCTCACTCTCTCTCTCTCTTTCTTGGACCGTATGCTGTCTCACCACGACTCTACTTTGTGATGTTTAAAGATCAAGGGACGTCTCAAAGTAAGACCTCCATTATTAAATGTTTATGGTTTTAAAGCACTTGTACAATGCTTAAACAGATTAAAGGTTCCCAAGGAACACATATGCTGATCAAATATAAACATTGAATGCTTAAGTCATTTTGGGTAAAAGTGTTTGCCAGATGCGTAAATGTAAAAGAAAAGATGGATGAAAGATCTCAAGACATTTAAGTATTCATGTCAGTTGTGCACATTGGCTTGTTTCTTTTAAAGGATTTAGTCATATTTTAGATATGGAGAAGACATTTTTCTTGAAAAGTCACTCTTTCTTATTGATTATTTTTTATCACAACATTGCATTCGGCAGAAAAATGGAAACCTGTTTTTTTGCAATTCAGCTTTGTACACTTTGGCAATAACTTTTAGGATGTGAAAAAAATAGAATTTTTGGCAAATTACTTTATTATTTTTATTATTAAATTATCTTTATTTTTTGTCATATTTTCATGCATGAATCTCATTTGATTCATACGCTGAAATTATAGACTTATTGATTAGATGAATAGTATGAAGTAAATCACTTAAAGGGAAAGTTCATGCAAAAATGAAAATTCTGCAGAGGTGTAAAGAGTACCTGAAAACCATACTTAAGTAAAAGTACAGATACCTTGCAGTGAAAATTACTCCATTACAAGTTACAAGTCACCAATTTCAAAACGACTTGAGTAAAAGTCTTCGAGTATCTGATTTGAACAGTACTTGAGTATTTTACTCATACTGAATGTAGGCTCAAAGCAGCACTAGTCCTCAACACTTAAGAGACATGTCAGTGGAAAAACTAGAAACAGTCGATTCGTGAGGAGAGCAATCGCATTTATTTTCTTAAATCATAATAAGACTGAACACCTCAAAATTGCAACAAATCATGGCCGACATCATAACCTACTGTACGTCTATTACAAACACCCAAGTCTCATTTAAGCTCAACTGCTCATAAGTAAACCAAACTCCTTCAAAAAGGTCTCTTCAATATAACGGATAAATAAAGTAATGTTAAGTAAAATCAAAAAGTCAAAGCCTTTTTGCACTGGACATGCTGGTTTGGGCCTCATGGCCAGCTGCAGTCATGTCCTCATTTCACATACACTGTTAGCCCTTACCTGCCATTTCTACAGTAATATACTGTATTGGCAACACTGTTGCCAGCTAGTTACTGTAGGTGTTTTACAGTAAACTACTGCAATGGCTGTTTGTATTAACGCACTTAAGTCACACAGTCTTAGATGAACACGTGTAAATAACAGATGAACACAATAAATCTGTCAAGATTTCACCAGAGGAGAATTAAACACAAACATCAATAACATCTTCACATATTACAGACACCACTTTCACTTTATTTCTGTCATCTGTGTAAGATGGATCTTATTGAGATTGAACTCGAGTTCATAGTGGTTCAATTGTGTTTTAAGTCACCATTATGGCGATCAGTGTTTGCTTTGGTAGGACTCTTTGACTTTCTTGTAGCTTTAAAATGTACACTTATACAATAACACTGAAAGGGACTTTACAGGAACCGCAACTTTATGTTTGCTTAGTAACTGAAGATACATCTGAAAGAATCCAATCATTAAATAATAATAATATAGCATTTAAGATTTATTAAGATATGTTTGGTAAAGTGATCACATGTTGTAATGGAAAGATCTCTGTCAGAAAATCTTTCTTTGCAATTGAGACACAGTTAGACACTTGACATACAAACCTCATCAATGGTGACAAACAATCATGAATGAGTTTTGTACTATGTACCCAGCATGCATTGCAGCATGAAGCTGTTCAGTTGATTGTCACCATTGTTGAGATTCATATGTGGATTGTTCATTTCTCTGTGTCCGACTCATTCTATAGGTTAATATTTTGTCTATATAGTGTGAGACCACTTTTGAAAATTGAAATACTATACATTCTTTTTACTGGTTTACATCACTTCATGGCAATAGTCCCACCACATGGTCAAATTTTGAGCAAACATGTTTAGAGCACATTTAGGAAGAGTTAGTTTTAAAAATAAGAGCTTATGTAGATGTGTGACCTACAGTAACTAGCTGGCAACAGTGTTGCCAATATATTACTGTAGAAATAGCGGGTAAGGGCTAACCGTGTGTAAACCGCCAGCGATTGACATCTACCTGATACTGCACTCATATTCATATAAAGAAGCCATGTTGACAAGTTTTTGTAAGTTAGAGCAAAATCCACAAGATTGTAGTACCTTCATTACCCTGTAAATGGCAATATTAATTATAAGATAGGTGCCATTCAAAATGTAATGTGTAATTGCATTAGTCATTACAAATGTAGTGGAGTAAAGAGTACATATACTTGTTCAAAAATGTAGTTAAGTAGAGAGTAAAAGTTGCTAATATCTTTAATACTCAGTACAACTACAAAGTAGCCAAAAAGATACTTAAGTAAAGTAACTAAGTACATTTACTCCAATACTTTACACCACTGAAATTCTGTCATCATTTACTCACCCTCGAGTTGTCCCAAATCAGTTCTTTGCCACCAGTGACTACCATAGTTGGAAAAATGACAACGGTAGTCAAAAGTGCCCCAGAACTGCTTGCTTTCCTACATTCTTCAAAATATCTTCTTTTGTGTTCGACAGAACAAAGAAATTTATAAAGGAATTTTTCCTCCTATGGTAGTTTTCTTTTCATTTTTGGGTGAACTGTTCCTTTAACTCATCAGACCACTCCAGACATTTAATTCTATGGTATTTACATTGAATGTTCGTATGGATGTCCTGTGCGACATGTAGCAGGTACTGTAGTATACATGTTGCAGGGTTTAGTTGCCCTTCCATTTAAATGTGACAAGACTTTTCAGAGTTTCACTGTTACCGTGACAACTGCCTCCTGTTACCGTGGATACTATGCTGTTTCTTTCTCCCCCTCTCTCTCTCTCTCTCAGCTCGTCAACTCGTCAGGACCGAGTCGGTACCATGTGACATAAACAACCCCCTCAGGTACTCAGATCTGCACATTAGCCAGACTCTCCCTAAGACCAACAAAATCAACAAGGTAAGATTGTTAGTTCCCGTCGCTTCAAAATTATTTCTGGAGCATCAAACAAACATCAAGCCATTTTTTATCACTCTAAAGTAAACAGTATTGCGATCAATCTTGGGCAGACTACACTCCTACACTCCTTCTTGTCATTTCTGGCACAATTTGTATACTTTAATGTTTTTTGTAAAAATACTGTACCTTGATGTGATCAGAATATCACTCGCAATGTTTGGGGAATAAGAAAAAAGATAACTCCAACTTCATACATCAGACAGTCATTGCCAAACCACAGTGATGTTCAAATTCGGATGATGACAGGAACGAGAAAAAGATCACAACATTTTCATCAGTGTTTAAAGTGTTAAAACATATAACAAACTAGTATTCATATCTATATGGCACTCATTCATACTGTACTGTATGACAAGTATTGACCAGATGTTGGTCAGTTTTTGATAAATAGCTGTGTTCTCTACAGTTCAGGCCAGGGGGCTGATGGGAGATCAGGTCTAAACCCCACCGCTGGTTTGTAATAAATCATTAACGAACAGCGCGCACGGAAGTGTATTTATGTCTGACCACAGCGGTATCAAACATTGAGTTTCATGAGCGATTTCATGCCTTATGAAGTCTTTCTTTCTTTCTCTCTTGCTTCTGCAGGACCACATCCCCGTACCGTACCAGCCTGACTCCAGCAGTAACCCCTCCTCGACCACCTCCTCCACCCCATCGTCCCCGGCACCCCCCCTGCCTCCCAGCGCGACTCCCCCCTCTCCCATGCACCCGTCCCCACAGAGCGCCAGACAGCAAAAACAGTCCAACCTTACAGGTGCCAATCCACGACATTACTTTCTCATTCAGTCTGTAATGTGATTCATTCAGTGATTCGTTTATATTTTAAATAGAAGTCATAAAATGTGCTTAGCTGCGATCCGTAACTTTCGACTTTCTATCGGAATTTCTTTTCAGGGGTTGAAAAACAACTGACATTTCCTAAGAAATAATTCATAATTAATGACAGCTTAATTTATAAATCAATATTTAAGCTTACAACTGTGAATCAGGGTGAAAGGAGGAGACCATTTTCGACACAGATTTTTGATGTAAAGAATTAAAAAAATGTTTTATTTATAACCTAAAAAAGTTACAAATTGTAGCTTAAAGTACTTTAGGTTCCAAAAGTCTGAGACCAGTTTTGAATTTTTCAAATGTAATGCTTTAAGTAGCAAATTATAAGCATTACAATTTAAGTAAAAAGTTTCATTGAAAAAATTATATTTTAGAAATGTTTTTATATTTTTGTTTTTATATTTGTTTCTTATTCGAAGTGGCTTTGATCCCAGCATGAATTGAGAATCTTTTGAAGAGCATAATTTGTTCTTCAATAAAAACATTACAATCTATTTGTAAATAAATTTGAAATTTGTTTACTGTCCTAGAAATGATAGAGAAGATTTACTTAAAAAGAATACAACTTTTATAACAAATTTTTTTTTATAAAAATTGTTTCTTAAATGATTCTTTATAATCAAAATCTGCGAACTTTCCGTTTATATTCCACTTGAGATCAAACTTTGAAGCAGACTTTTGGACTCTATATCCTACTAGTGAATATGCTTTTGGCATATGCTTGTTTTTGATGAACTCTGGAAATTTTACAGAGAGCAATATCACAGAGCAATATTGAGGCGTTATTGAATTCTGTCTTCTTTCCTCCTATGCCCCGCTCAGCATCTCATTACTACAAATACAAGCAGCAGTTCATCTTCCCCGGTAAGTGCGTCATAATTGGTCATTACCCCTACCCATAATGCCGTGCGAACTTTTTTTGATGTCAGTTTTTATGCCATGTTTTCTCCGAGGCGCAACAAACCCCCCCACCCCCCACCACCCTCTCTCTCGCTCTCGTTCTATCTTCTCTTCTCTTAACCAGCAGTGTTCTCTAATGATGGTTCTTTTAAAGGCAAGGTCGCCTGTGCCTCTCTGACAAATAAATGCTGATAAGTGCCTGTATTCTGCGGGTGGCCGTCAGCTCTCTACATGTTTTTGATGAACGGATGGAGGGAGGAAAGCCATAAAGTGTCGCAAGCTTGATAGTTTAGAATAAGGGCTGATGAAACCAAATTTGCCGGTTCGTTCTTATGAAAGGTTAATGCAGGTGAGCTGCGAAGATCATTAGCACCATCGCGCCTTCCAGTTTTGTCCGTCAGGGCTGTCCATTTTGAATAAAAAGTGTTTGCTGTTGAAACATGGTGAAGCCATGGCGTTATTAAGAGGTTTGTGTAATGAGAAATCAAAGTTTCCTTGATGTTTTGAAGGAGTTTTTATAGTTTAACTTTTAGAACTCAAAACTTCTCTAGTCCAAACGTCTTAAACACTAGAAGAATTAACGATCAAAGTAAAAAAGAGGCTTTTAGACCTCAACACATAGCCTCATATAACTTATTTACAATCTTAAAGGTATAGGAGACTTTAAAGGGCTTATAATGGTTATAGAAACTAAATTAATACTGACAAACTTAGTTATGCATAGAGAAAGTAAATAAAAATGGAAAACAATCATTAAATCATGATTTTCAACATTTGTGTAGTAGACCGGTATAATGGCACATTGAGTAAAAATATGTTGGATTAACATAAATGTACATTGGTTGCCCATATTAAAGTTATGTTTACTCCACATCATGTATTTATAAATAAAAAGAATACATTTATTTATCTAATTCAATTCTTTCATTTATTTTTGTTAAACAAACATGATTTTTACATGTTAAAGTGTCATATTTTGATTTAAGTTTACGTTTCTCTTCACAAAATTACTTTTCAAATGCAGTCTTACGCAAAGCATGCTGGGAAATGTAAATCCTCTGCCCAGTTCCAACCTAAATGAATGGGAATGAAGTTAGATGACTGAACATGAAAAAATCATGCTGTGACATTTTTTTCATTGTGTTGAATTAACTTGTTTAAATTAAGTAAGTTGGACAAGTAGCAACATTCATTTTTCTTCAGTGCAGTCGTTTCCCTGAATGTTTCCAAATGATGATGAATTACATTTTGTATTCATCTACAAAAATAGATTCATTCTCTTTCTGTTCTTTGCCTTCCTGACTTCACCCTTTTTCTTTGTAGATGTGGCCCCCGAGGTCCCCAGCAGGACCCCTCAGGTCATTCTGCACCCTGTTCTGTCTGAACCCGGGTGAGTTGGTGTAAAGTTGATTTTAAAGAGGATCACAGGTGTGCGTTTCATTGGCTCCTTTACATCTGCTTTAAATGTGACTGTTAATCTATTTCATTACATATTTTCTAATCTTCATTTGATTGAAGAAGCTGAATATTTCTATTATGTAACATTTCTGTGCTTTATGGCGCAGGTCAAATGCAGTCTATGGCGGTATTATTCTCTTCTGTGTCACTTTTAAAGACATGTCAAAAGCATTCAGCATTGTTGACTGATATCACAGCATAGAGGATACAAGTCTGTCTGAAATGTTATGTTTGGAAACGGTGTCTTGCGTCTATTTAGGGCAGATGTGAGCATTTTAGATCATGGAATTATTGGAGCAAACACATTTGTGGTGTGATGCGACTCGACCAAAGGAAGAACGGGGCTTGACTTCACGCTACAGTGATGATATCAGCCACATCACAAGCGCATGTTTCGGAAAAACCCAAAGAGCCGTAAAGAGACTTGCTTTCTTTAAATAACTTAATCGAGATCGGATAACTACAAAAGATCTAAAAACATGCACGTGAAGTCACAAAATACGCAAACTTGTAAGTGTTGCAGAGCTGTACGGTACGGTACAACAGACTGACAGATCCTTTGTGCGTTGTCGTCACACATTTTTCAACCCAAATGAGGCGTGTTAAGAAACCACAGACATGTAAAAAGCATGGCTAGTTTTATATAAAGCTAGACGCAGGATCTTTTCTCTTGTGTGGGTGAGGATAATTACACGTTAGATGGACACCACTGCTCTTTCCTGCCTCTTAAGGTCATGGAATAGTTTTATTTCTTGTATCAAACGGCTTGAGTCTGCCCTGAGCTAAAAACCAGTCACAGAAAGTCTTCTTTACTCCATTTGCCCAATATTACTTAGAATTCAGTCGCTTCGGTTTCATTTTTATTGAATACATATTGCCTTAGAAAGTAGTCGTCTATGAAGGCAGGACAGAGCTTGTACTAAATGAAAACATCTTCTGTACAAATGAATTTCTAATATCAGATTCTATTAGATGGAGTAAAGTCAAACATTTTATTTGAATTAATCGAAAGTCAAACGTTTATTCTGCTGTGGTGAACTCATTGTCTTAATCTTCACACAGTACCAAAGTAAGTCCTCTGCTACAGATCGAGGTCGAGCCAACGTCTGATGTGAGTCACTCTCTTTCTATCTATCTATCTATCTATCTATCTATCTATCTATCTATCTATCTATCTATCTATCTATCTATCTATCTATCTATCTATCTATCTATCTATCTATCTATCTATCTATCTATCTATCTATCTATCTATCTATCTATCTATCTATCTATCTATCTATCTATCTATCCATTCATCCATCCATCTCTCTGTCTATCCATCCATCCATG
Source organism: Triplophysa rosa (assembly GCF_024868665.1). Lineage (NCBI taxonomy): Eukaryota > Metazoa > Chordata > Actinopteri > Cypriniformes > Nemacheilidae > Triplophysa > Triplophysa rosa. The sequence goes on along the minus strand of NC_079891.1, from coordinate 33,030,212 downwards.
TCTGTTTGTCTGTCTCTCTGTCCGTCTGTCTGCCTATCTGAAGATTCATCTCTCTGTGTATCCATCCATCTATGCATTTATCCCTATGTCTATTTGTTATATTCATCCATCCATCCATCCATCCATCCATCCATCCATTTCCGTCTTTCTGTCTGTCTGTCTGTCTATTTCTCTGTTCTTTCTATCTCTGTCTATCCATCTATCTATATGAATGTCTGTCTGTCTTCAACGATCCATCCATCCATCCATCCATCTGTCTATGCATTTATCTCTCTGTCTATTTGTTGTATTCATCCATCCATTCATCCATCTCTGTCTTCCACCTGTCTGTCTATTTCTCTGTTCTTTCTATCTCTGTCTATCCACCTATCTCTGTGTCTGTCTGTCTATCCATCTAAAGATTCAGTGCTTTGATTGTCCATCCAAGCATCAGTCCATCTATCTGTCTTGTCCACCCATCCATCCATCCATCCATCCATATTTTTCTTTGTCTGTCTGTTTCTCTGCCTGTCTGTCTGTTTATCCATCTCTCTCTCAACCTTTCTATTGCTGCATCTATCTCTCCATCCATCCATATCTATCTGCCTGTCTGTATGCCCATCTATCCAGCCATCCATCTCTGTCTTCCGTCTGTCTGTCTATTTCTCTGTTCTTTCTATCTCTGTCTATCCACCTAGCTCTGTGTCAGTCTGTCTATCCATCTAAAGATTCAGTGCTTTGATTGTCCATCCAAGCATCGGTCCATCTATCTGTCTTGTCCACCCATCCATCCATCTTTTTCTTTGTCTGTCTGTTTCTCTGCTTGTCTGTCTGTTTATCCATCTCTCTCTCAACCTTTCTATTGCTGTCTATGCATCTATCTCTCCATCCATCCATATCTATCTGTCTGTCTGTCTGTATGCCCATCTATCCAGCCATCCATCTCTGTCTTCCATCTGTCTGTCTATTTCTCTGTTCTTTCTATCTCTGTCTATCCATCTATCTATATGAATGTCTGTCTGTCTTCAACGATCCATCCATCCATCCATCCATCCATCCATCCATCCATCCATCCATCCATCCATCCATCCATCCATCCATCCATCCATCCATCCATCCATCCATCCATCCATCCATCCATCCATCCATCCATCCATCCATCCATCCATCCATCCATCCATCCATCCATCCATCCATCCATCCATCCATCCATCCATCCATCCATCCATCCATCCATCCATCCATCCATCCATCCATCCATCCATCCATCCATCCATCCATCCATCCATCCATCCATCCATCCATCCATCCATCCATCCATCCATCCATCCATCCATCCATCCATCCATCCTATCCATTCATCCTTCATCCTTTATCCATGTCTTTCATTATTTGTCTGTCTGTCTATCTCATCTTTTACTGCTGTTTTAATCACTTCATAATTAACATAATTTTATTCTCCATGAATCACCACTGAGATCCACACATACATTTTGATTTGCTCTTTCTTATCTAGAACGAGGAAGGCAACGATGAGGCTGAGGGCTCAGCAGACGAGTTTGAGGAGATGAATCTCTCCCTTCTGTCCGCGCGCAACTTCCCACGCAAGGCCAGCCAGACCAGCATCTTCCTGCAGGAGTGGGACATTCCCATGGAGCAGCTGGAGATCGGAGAGCTGATCGGCAAAGGCCGCTTCGGACAGGTGTACCACGGACGCTGGCACGGCGAGGTGGCCATACGGCTAATCGACATTGAAAGAGACAATGAAGAACAGCTGAAAGCCTTTAAGAGAGAGGTGATGGCGTACAGAAACACGCGGCACGAGAACGTGGTCCTGTTCATGGGCGCGTGTATGAGACCGCCTCATCTGGCCATCATCACCAGGTAATTCAAAACAGTGTCGTTTAATTTTTCACCCAAAAATTAAAAGCTCTATCTTCATTTTCTAACTCTCATGTCATTTCAAACCTGTTTGACTTTCTTACCACTGAGCACAAAAGAAGATGATTCCATAAATCCCAAGGTTCAGTGAATTCAGTATAATGGAAGTACATCGAGACTCAAGCAAGAGAGTAAATGTCTTTTTTCCATGTCATGCTGACAGAACAGTCATTTTTCCGTGAACTGTTCCTTTAGGTAAAATAAAGGAGGTGCTAAATTTCCAAGCTTAGCTGTAAGGTCCTTGCACATTTCAGTCGCTTTGAATTGAGCTACTGACCAAGAAAATCAAGTTAAAACTCATCTTCAGTGAATTAAAATAAAGATGTTTTAACATAATGAACACATTTTTATAGTACAACTGTTGGACTTTAAAGGCAGTCCTGCATGTTCAAAAATTTGAAGAGACAATTTGCTCAAAAGTAATATAAGGTTTTATTATCAGATGTAAAAAGGTAACAAAGCTTTGGGTTGTCAGATGATCTCCTCACTCCACCACAAGCCAACAACAGCCAACAACAACCCAAAATATTCAAAACACCCATATTTATAAAGTATGTGACGTCGTTCTATCTTCTGACTCCGCCTTTGCCTTTTAAGGAGTGTTGTTCTCTTTCCACCAATCACCATACGCCACGTTTATCTGCTTAGTTCCTGAAAAATAAAACCTTCTCAAAACATACATCCTGTGGTCAGTCGCTAGTATTGAGGAATGTTCTCCAGGGACACCCTCCCCCAAGGAGTGGTCTCCTAAAAACAGTCTCCTGTGGCCGAACAATATACCAACATTCCCAACATTCTTCCAGTAAAAAGAAAACACTCAATCATCTAATGTTTTTAATTATATAGCGTTGTTTCTTAATCCTATGATTCATTAAAACACATCACAACTCATGATTATACTTAAAACATATGTAGTGGATTAATTCATATTATTTCTTTTCTTTATAACTCTTTGTGTGTGTGTGTTTATCTAGATAATTTATGACTCCAACCCCCAACTTTCTCTGTTCTCCCTGCCTGCCACAGCAACCCCCCACTGAGCGAAACAGAAAGCACACGACAAAACCACACAGCCCAATGAAACAAATGAAAGAAAACACTTATTGATTATATTGATATTTAAATCATACTTTTATCTGAAAAATATTCCCACACAACTTGGAAGATTTTTGTAATGATTTGTAGGGTTTATGTTAAGTGAGCAGGCTAATCGCTATCGGTACGCTAAGCTAGTTGGCCAGCTAACTTGCAAAGTGTAAACTAAACACACAAAACAAAAATTAGAAATGTGAAATTCCAAAATCTAAAGCTTTGGATATATATATGACATCTGTTTCCAAAAAACAATAGCAATTTTAATGGATTTAATGGTTATAATGGGAATGGTATTGGTTTTAATAAAAATTATAATGGTGTTTATTGGTATGTGATGGATTCTATTGGTGGGACATTTGGGTCCCTGCTGAAAAAATCAATAGAATGCCCAAAACACACTACAAAAAGGCATTTTGTAATGGTTTTAATGGAAAAAGCTAATGGTTCATAATGGTATTTTAGTGTAAACCATTAGAATTTCTGTAATGGTTTCTGTTGGGGTTCTATTGTTTTTTTCAGCAGGGCAATTGGCATGGGAACCATAGAACACCATTAAATATTGGAATAATGCCCAAAACACACTACAAAAAGGAATTTTTAATAGAAAAAGCTAATGGTTCATAATGGTATTTGAATGTAATTTTTCTAATTTCCAATCAGGCACTGAATAGGGCACTAATTAAAAGTTCTTTCAGCCAATATAATTGGTTCAGGATTTTACAGGCAACTGAATCTGTCACGAAACCGACTCATGATTTTGTGTAGATCTTTGTGAATGTCTGGATAAATCTGCTGAGTTTTCTGTTCAGTTTTGTGTACGCAGATTCCGTGTGGTCCTGCTGATAACATTATCATAAACCTCATGATGCAATATTTTTATTATTATACTTTTCTGTATAATTTCCAATCATCTCAGTGTATCTGTAGTTGACTGGCTTTTTGGCCGTGACCTCATAGCTCGCATTAGTCGTTGCTTTCAACCTAATTTGAACAATTTTGTCAAGTCTGAAGAGAAATGCGAAGGAAAGTGGCTGAATGTGTTCACATGTCAGAGTTCTCAGAAGGCATGTCAATCATTACGGGAATACGGGAGAGCGGGGTGAAAAAACAGACGCTTCTTCACATCCTGAGCAGGAGATGGCCAGTGTTATTTCCTTCTTCCTGCTACACAAATGACTGTTTGCTGTTTGTTTGTCTGTAAACAGATGTTGGGCTGCTTGGTGTAAAATACCAAGATGCACGATAAAACATTTGGTCTTTTTTTATAAACTAAATATCTGTTATTGTTTCTTATTATATTGAGAATCTATGAATCTGTTTTCTAATACTTTTTTTGTATTACATGTATAAAATATATTATTTATATATTATTTATTATTTTACACATATTAACATGCTATCGCACCAACATTTAGGGTCACTTAAGTGCATTTTTCTCACGATCTTAAACAATTTATATGCTTGAATGTTTGAAATGATAAATTATACATAAATTATATATAATCATTTCAACATATTAATTTATCAAAATTAAAATGAATTTTTAACTTGAACCGAATAATGATCTCTGCAAATGTGATGATAAACATAACATTGATTCAATGTTACATACTGTATATGTTATTTTATAGTTTTGCTAAATTTTTCTGCTAAGTTGTCTGTTATTCTCAAATGTGAAAAACAAGGTTATTTTAGTTTACTAAAATTAAAACTTAGAAACTGTTTCTGTTCATTGAAATCAAATAAAATATTGAACAATAAATATTGTAAAAACTTAAACTAAATGAAAAATGTATTATATTTTATTATTGTATATAATATAATTATATATATTAATAATATTAAACAAAAACTCAAATAAAAATAAATTAATCTTATATAGCAACATATAAAATAAACAAATACATTATAAAATGACAAAAGCATACCAAAATAACTAAAATCAAAAAGTGATATTGTGAATAGGTGAATAGTAAGTCTTAGTGAGATTTGTGCAATTTTAGTTGGAGTCTTTATTTATATATTTTTGTGTTTGTAAAGGACAAGAGGTAATGTTTTTTTAATAGTTTCTTATCATAGGTGAGCAGGCCCACACAGACCACACTCAGACGTAATTGCAGGAATATGAATCTTTTATAAAAGTAAATAGGGAAAACAACTATTGATTGTTTGTCTTGCATTGTTGCGAGTGATTATGCATTGATTGTTTTCCAAATCGCCCCCGCTGTGTCAAATAAATGTTTGGCTTTCCCTTATATTGAACACAAAATGTCAGAGCCCCTTGTTATTTGCAGTAATCTCTCCTTTTTGACATTATTACTGTTGCATGCGGGACATTTCCATACAGACTGTGTAAATACGAAGCTGTGTATTTGCATTCTGCCGGTGCGTCATCAGGCGTTTGAAGAGCCCCACACTGCAGAGGGCCAAAAGGCCAAAATGATGCAAAAAATGATCCTCGTACCCTGATGGCTCTATTAATGTGTATAAAGAGGAGAAAGAGGGCAGCCCGGGGAAAGACGCGAGCGTCTTCATCAGGTGTCTCAGCTGGAGATCAGTCGTTCTTCTCCTTCATGTGAAGATAAAGTTCACGGTGGTAAATCTGTATATTTTAATCAGACCAGCATTCTGACACACTTACATTGAAGTAGAAACATGAATCATCCGTGTCCTATACCGTACAGTCGGTGTAGGTTCTAGGTTCAAACTCTTCAAAGGCTGATTCATGAAGAAACTAAACACAGGGTGATGTGATCTAGTGGTTGAAAATTGCAGTTGGCAACCGAACAGGAGGGTTTGGGGCTGGGGGTGTCCTGTATACGTAGATTTACTGGAAATTACTTTGGATAAGTTGTAGTCATCAGTTCTTTTTTCAAATATAAGTTTTTGTTCTAATGGTGAAACCCTATCAAACTTTATAGACGCACAGATGAAACCATGTCCATCCCTGATTCCCAGAAGTCGTGTAGCACCTGCCAAAATCATTAAAACTTTTGTTTTCTTCATTACCTCCTTTATAATCTCCAGGCATAAGTTTGCTTTCATGTTTGTTGATAATATCTAATACTGTATGTAGGACCCTATTTTTTCCAAATGCCATTTTTTGGGATTCGTTTTTTACTATGCAAAAGTAATACTGTATAGTTTTACCCACATGAAAAAATACTAACTTAAACTAACTGTGGTAATGTAAACCAGTACATTTTTTGTTTGTCCTTTTGTTGTTAAGTCTACTTGAATTTAATTACTTTTTTATCGTTTTACCAGCACATTTCCTTTAATTTACTAAAGTAAATAATATAGTATACAACAGTTTTTTTCATGTGGGTGTGTCAATTTGTTCAAGTAAGCCGGACTTTTATTTTGAAGACTCACCACAAAGTCCTTTTCAATGCTTGTTTGACAGCAGCTTTTCCCAAATGAATCATTCTTGACGTTATTCATAGCGAAATTTGACATTTTTTTAGCTGTTCAGCATTTCTTTCTGGATAAGAAATACTAAATTTGCCAGATACCGTGCCATTCCGCGTTACACAACAAATTCCAATTTTATGCCTAGATTTTGCAATTCCGCCCGTGTTTTCTGCATCGCAGAGATCAAAGGACCCTAAATATGTGCTTTTATGTTTCTTCTCTTGTAGTTTGTGTAAGGGCAGGACCCTGTATTCAGTGGTGCGAGATGCAAAAGTCGTCCTCGATGTCAACAAGACCAGACAAATTGCGCAGGAGATGGTGAAGGTAAGACTAGCCAAGACTGTTACCAGATCCATCCATCATCTATATCGCTTATCCCTACTGGGGTCACGGAGAGCACTGGAGCCTATCCCAGCTATCTCATCCTGAGACAGAAAACATCCCCGGCACAGGTGCTCAGTTCATCAAAGGGCTGTTTACCAGATGTCATTTATAATAGATGTTCATATTGCAAAATATTCATTTAAAAACAAAGTTGAAAGTTAGAAAACGTTTACTTATGTAGTTACATAAAGCAGTGTTTTTGTGTTTTAGGGGATGGGTTATCTACATGCCAAAGGAATCCTTCACAAAGACATGAAGTCGAAGAATGTATTTTATGACAATGGGAAAGTTGTCATCACAGACTTTGGCCTGTTCACCATATCTGGCGTTTTACAAGCGGGCAGGTACGTCAATATTCACACGAATACGCACTTCTTAGATTGCCTCCTCCGCAAATGATACACTACTTTTCAAGGTTTAGGGTCACTTGACTGAATAGTTTCTTATGATCTAAAGCTTTCGATGTAAAGAAGTGGGCTTAAATGTTGTAGGCAGAAATATACTGTACTTGCTTGTGTAGAAGGTTTCAACAGCAACAAGTTCAACTTCCGGTAGACCTCCGCAAAGAAACAATAAATGTTAAGTAGTTGTAATTTAATACAATTAATATACAATAAAATATTAATATAAATTAATATATACATATAAATGAAATATTAAATAAATTATAACCAAACACAGACCGGAAATTAAATTCGGGCCAGGCACGTATATCCAATAAAACCTGTACTGCCGCTTCACATGTTGTAAAACACGTTTAACATATGTTTTTTAAGGAATAAATCATTTTTTGAGCAAGTACATAAAAACCTTTTTGCAAAACTAAAAGGTTCATCGGATGTTAAAGGTTAATTTAATTTTATTATTTTATCATAAATTATAAGAAATAATTGCATCTTTATTGTGAGTTGGTTGCAGTGCATTCTGGTATTGCCATCTCCACAAATGATACACTACTTTTCAAAAGTTTAGGGTCACTTGACTGAAATGTTTCTTATGATCTAAACCTTTCTATGAAAATAAATATGCTTAAACGTTGTAGACTGAAATTTACTGTACTATTAATTTATTAACATTTTATTTAGAAAAACATTTTTGAAATGGATGTCTTAGACCAAGTAATGAAGAAAAAGCAGCCAATAAGACCCCAAAATATAAGAACTCCTTCAATATTGTTTAGAACGCATCTCAAAGTGAGACCTCAAGTAGCTGCTTGATAAAGTTTCAAAAGAACATTTCTGCACATTTTAGACAACTTAAGATGCTAAAATGTAACATAGTTTGGGGTTATTTCAGTTTCAATGTTTACTATTCTAAAATGTGGAAAATATAATAAATAATGAGTAAGTGACCGTTAAACACTAGTGTACTGTACATACTGTACATTTTTGCCTATGTTGCCTTAAAATACTGTCTAGATAAGCAGCTCACTAGATTTGAGTATGTAGACTTCTATGGCGTTTATTCAGACCCAAAACTCGCGTGCATGAAAACCACACGCACGCTCGAGATTTAAGCGCGCAGAACAGTTCCACGAGCGTAAACATACCCTCGCAAGAGCGCATTTATGCTCCACGAGTGCGCAGAACAGTATCCGCACTCAGAAAAGAATCCTTGCAAGAGCGCTCGCAACTGCTCAACACTTGCTCGCTCGTCGAATTGACTTCTGAGACTTTGGAGGCGGGACAATGGCAGACTTCTCCGATCCTTTGATTGGTCACTTTTAACATGCACTCACCTACAGTCTCCGACCTGTATCTTACCCGTTGTACAGAAACGTTATCATTTGGCATAACACAATACTTTTTTCAGTTTTTAAACTTGGGTTACAGAGTTATGTATGCCCTTGGCTTTGGATCTACATATTTGGCATCTCAACAGGAAGTTAAAAATTGAATAGTTCGGTATGTGTATTCATAATTGCACTGGTATTGTTAATCATTTTCATGAAATTGTTATAAAATGAGCATTAATAAATGGCTACAAGAGTATATATTTTTAATTCTTTACTAATTTTATTAGATAACTCAAATTAAATGACTTTTTAAAATTCTATTATTATAGTATTTTTTTTAAATAGGTCATACATGAAATGTAAGTTTAACTATATTATATAGCATAATTTTTGTTGACGGATGTAAGAAATCAAAATGTCACTTAGCTAAGACAAGGTAATACACTAATCATTAGGTAAGACTGGTAGTAAGACAGGTAATCTGTAGGTGACTGCATGTATGTGAGTGCATGTTAAAAGTTACCAATCAAATGAGTGGAGACATCTGCCATTGTCCCGTCTCCAAAGTCTCAGAAGTCAACTCGACGAGCAAGCAAGTGTTGAGCAGTTGCGAGAGCATAGAGAGAATTGCGCGCACGCTCGTCAAAGCCTTTTGCACGCGGAGCAGAAATGCGCTCACACAAGGATTCTTTTCCGTGCGCCGGTTACTGTTCTGCGCGCTCGTGGAGCATAAATGCGCCCTCGTGAGGGTGTGTTTACGCCCATGGAACTGTTCTGCGCGCTAAAATCATGCTCGCGTGTGTGTGATTTTCATGCGCTTGAGTTTTGGGTCTGAATAAACGCCATAGACTTGTCCCTTAAATGATGAGAGTCTAATGTACATCTCATCACACTACAGAAATGAGTGTCCTTAAGTACCATTATGACTTTCATAACTGCGTATTAAAATCCAAAGCCTGTATTTACAGAGATTGAGCCAGAGAGCTAACTTCAGTTTCACCTTCAATGTTCTCATAGTTCTTAATAAACGTCTGATTCAGTGAATGTGAAGGTAGAAGCAGATGTTATCAGCATAGGAGCGCGGGGAGATCTCATTTAACAATGCAACTCCCAATTCTGCGGAAACGCCCTCTAGCAATATCATTCCAGCGGCGTGCGAAATTAAAAAAAGAGTTTGCCAAGAAAATTCTGTCGTTGTTTACACGCCCCCCCTCGTGACGAAATCTGTGACTTCTCTTATTCGGGGAACACAAAAGAAGATGTTTTTAAGAATGTACGAAGAGGCATTTGGCATCAATCCCATTAAAGCTGGTGTGAATTACTAGGATGCTTTTATTTTCCAAAATAAAAAAGTGTCATCCTTTACTCACCCTCATTTTGTTATGTCTTCGTTTGTGTTCCATAGAAAAATAAAAATGAAAACAGTAGGGTTCTGTTAGTGAATAAAGATTCATTTTTGGGTCTCTTTATTTGAGTGGGCTCTGCCCATAGGGTGAGCGTTTAATTCATGTTGTTTGTGCCATTTTTCAAGTAATGAATTCATTTCTGACTGTATGTGATGTGGAGCAGTCCTCTGCAGTCACTGATTTAGGATCAGCTTTCATAATCCAGATCTTCTGACGCTTCATGAGAAAAGCACGACATTTGTGGGATCTGTAGCTGAGGGGGAATCTGGATTTTACATCCCACTTGACTCTGTGGAAATCACCTCCACATTCTTCATATTTGAGAAAGGATCTCTGTCTATATACCATCATCTTCTTCTGAAGACAAAGACATGAAAGAAGCCTCTCTCTCTGGCACAATCCTGTGAATGTTGGAATGGGTTTCTGATGTGTGCGTTTTGTTGCTGTCTTGTATAAGAAGGAATGGTTTTTTGGTTGAATGACCTCAAAGATGTTTTTTTCTTGAGCAAGGCCGTTGCGTGTACTGTAAATGGTGGGATTTTGGAAATATAATTGTAGTATTAAAGGCAGGGTGGGTACGGAGCCCCTTTAGAGACATGGGGTGGAAAAAATATGAGAGGGAAGAGAAAATATATTTTTAAAGGTTTTGCGTTATCTCGCAAAAGTATTGCGTTATCTCGCAAAACATTGCGTTCCCTCGCAAAACTTTTGCGTTCCCTCGCAAACACATTTGCGTTATCTCGCAAAACATTTTGCGAGTTCTGACAAACACTTCATGTTTAATGTCCTGCTGGCAGAATTTAAGACTAGCTCCGTACATAAACATTGGTCTATAGTCGCAGATTCCCGGACCAATAACTCGTGAGCTAAACGTTCTTATAACACAAATGACACCTCATTCTATGTAACGTAAACAGTGAATTTTAACTTAATTTCCACAAATCGAGCCTTGTATTGATCTCAGGCGAGAGCCGGCTGAGACAAGACCGAAGGGATCGTCTGTAAAGTGCAACACCCGAAGATCATTAGGCTACGAAAAATAGTCATTAACTTCAGTGCTACATACTGTAGTATAACTAAAACCAGTTTAAATTCATCAGGACAGCATTAATGTGTAAACTGAATTTGGTGAGACCACAGTGTGTAACATTTAAGTTATTAATGACTATTTTTGTAGTAACGCTTTTCGGATTTACAGTCACTTTGCAGACGGTTTCTTTGGACTTGTCCATGTCGCCTGCTCATATAGAGATCAATTTATATTCTCGTTTTGAGGAAGACTAGGTTGTAGATCCTTGTCTAAGGAATTATGTGTTATTTGTGTTATAACAACGTTTAGCTCACGAGTTATTGGTCCGGGAATCTACTCTGAACCACTCCATTGTTAATGTACGGAGCGGGACAACAGGACTTTTGAATGTTTTGCGAGATAACGCAAATATGTTTGCGAGAGAATGCAAAAGTTTTGCGAGGGAACGCAATGTTTCTCGGGGGAACGCAAAACTTTTGCGAGATAACGCAAAATTATCTTCCCTTTCATACTTTTTCCACCCCAGGTGGGTGATCCTGTTCCTGTCCAGAAACATTTTTTGTCATGTTGGTTGGAAATCTCTTTACATCCTGATAGCAATCAAGAAGTATAGTGGTCAAATAATATTTTTATAATTTTGTATCGTCTGTGAAAGGCGTAGGACCAAAAAACGTTTGCCCAATCAAAGCGTTCTGGCCGAGCGCTGTGACTGGTCATGTGTACATTTTTAGCCAACGTATTTTGCATACCACTGCGCACCCTGTTCACGCAGACATCATACGCCATCAGCGCGCTCACGTCCGCTGTGTCAATGTAGGGAGAATGGCGGACAATCAGCAACAATCAAACTTTCCTGCGGAACCGACAACAAGTAAATCTACAAAACGAAAGTCAGTTTTTGAAAAAGCAGTGACGAAAAAACGTCTGGATCATGAAAGAGGAAAAACTCGAATTAACATCAGTTCATCTTTTACACGATGGATACAGCTCAGGCAGGCAAAGGGTCTGAAAGACGATTCCATGGTTGCTCTCTTTTTTTGGACAGGTATGTACATGCTTCGAGAAGAATTTAATGAATTTAGTTTGCCATTCGTTAACGTGGATTTACGAAATACGCTCATGTGTTTGGAGGAGGCGTGGTTTTGGACGGCGAATCGCATAGAGGGTGGGATTATCATTTCAGTGCTAGCAGGCTAAAATTAGCACCTTTCCAAATCAACCACCCCACCTTTAAATTACTGGTACTCTTGTAAAGTACGTAGGCTAATACTTTTTAGAATGGAACTAAATTCATTCAATCTTACAAAACATGTCTGGGTCATTTCACCCCAAAACCAGAAGAGCAAGGATAACAAGATGTGTCTGTTATAGAAAATGAGGCCCCTTTTTAGAACCCTAAATATTTTTATGATTAAGTCTTGTCTCCTAACAGTTCACTTATTCTCTGTAATGCAGTATTTTATTTTACTCTTTTGCAGTACAAATCTACTGTAATACACGGATATTTAATTTAAATCAGCATAACAAAATACACAGATAATGTATAATTTACATGTATAATGTAAATAAACACATATAATGTATATGTTATATATTGCATAAATGTATATAGTGTATATATATACAACAATGAAAACATTTTCGAATAAGAGTAAATACAGCCTGAGTAGATCATTTTTTATAATCTGTGGATTTATTTATGAATTCTTCCTAAATGTTGTAAAAATAAATATTCAAGGGAGTTTCAGGTATTATACTTCAAAAACACTTTTTTGTTTTCTTACTTTTGTTTTGTTGTCCAGCACATACTGTATATCCAAAATTCTTGAATTAAGATTTACTTGAGGTGCGAAATGTTTTTTGTAAAAAAATAATTAAAATTAAGTGAGATTATACTAAAATAGCTGCCAATGGGGCTAGAAAGACAAACTTAATTCAAGCTAATCCTTCCTACAGTAAATTATTATTATTTTTAACGGAAATCAAGACTTCATATCTTGGGTCATTTTGCCTCTCAAAATAAATGAATAAATAAAAATGTCTTGCAATGTATTATTTGCTCACAATTCCATGCTCATTTTCATGCACATTAAAATAATGTAACAATGGAAGAAATCTTAACAGTCATAAATCGTGTCTAATTTTAATTGCAAAAATGTTTTCTTTTTGGGGGGGATGCAATGTGACCCAGTTGTGTGACCCACACATTTGCTTCCAACCAAATCATGAATTTGTGTTGCATGGTGAGCTGTACTCTCATTTCTGTTCTATTTTATATATTTGATTGCGTATAAATACGTTTAATGAATGCATTGTCTCGACAGCGCAGAGGAGTCTGCAATGTGGGCCAGCATGAAACGCTCGCCGTCGCTGATGATGTTTTGGCCTCCGTCCACTTTCTGTTTGCATTTTGAAAATGTTTTCATTGGCATGAAAAGTGGCAAATCAACATCCTGACGGAGCGATATTACAAACGCTCGTACACATCGGCTCGTCTGATTATGAGGCCCATTTCGCACGATAGCGTTTACATACGTTGGCGGCAATCTCCGAGTTTACATCGCGGCCGTGCTGTGATGAAGTCTTGGATCCTTTCGGCGTTCTGATCAGCCCACTCCCACACCTCCATGGCCACGTGAACGATCATCAGGAGTTATTAGAAGGACGGGATAGTATTTGAAACAGCATATATCGCAAGTCACCGGGGGCTCGCGTGCTCCGCCATAATTATGAATTGTTTATCTGTAAGGCGCGAGCTTGGCTTTCAATAACAGCGTTTTACACGAGTTATGCGTTATGACTCAGCACCTGACGGGGTTTTGTAATAAGATCTGATTATTATGGGATTTGCTCCTGTTTCAAATATCACATCCATCTATGGCGACATCTACTGTAGCAGCTATGGGGGAACGATGAGGACGCTGGACCCACTTGTGTTGAAGTATCGTGAAAGGTCAGGCTTGTTTAAAAGGGCGTTCGTGGGTTATGAGAGATGAAGTCATGGGAAATTTACATGTCTGATGGGACGCCTGGTTATCAAAGCATGGTCCGTTTAATATGCATGAAACCTTTATATGACTGTTTCTTCTGTGGAACACAAAAGAAGATATTTCGAGAAATGTTTTTGTGTACAATAGAAGTCAATGAGGTTCATTGTCGTTTGGTTGCCAACATTCCTCAAAATATCTTCTTTTGTGTTCTGCAGGAGAAATAAAGCCATGCAGGTTTTGTATTTTTGTGTTAACTTTGCCTGGGCACAATGTAGACGTCACTCTGTCAAGTGTTTAGAAGTCAGGCTGTCTGAGGTCAACCTTTGGCTTGCGTTCACTCGGTTATATTTTTATGACAGAACTGTCAATATGATGACCTTTTAGTTGTATATCTGGATTCAAAGCATGCACGTGCTGTGGCTGGTCTTGTTTTTTAATTCAGGTTCTCTATCTCTCTCTCTCTCTCTCTCTCTCTCTGTCTCTCTCCAGTAGACGGAAAGATAAGTTGCGGATCCCGAGCGGCTGGCTGTGTCATCTCGCTCCCGAGCTCATCCGTCAACTTTCCCCTGAGACAGCAGAAAACCAGCTTCCTTTCTCCAAACAGTCTGATGTCTTTGCGTTTGGGTGGGTCTCCTCTGCTTCTCACTGCACCTGTGTTTTCACCAACACTGATATCAGGTTTACATTTATGCATTTGGCAGACGCGGAAAACGTAAAGATTATTAATTATACATAATTTTCACTTTTTCTGAATTTACTATTTATAGGTATGTGCTTAGGTAAAATGATCATTTTTGTTTCATTCTGTGAACTACTAACTATTTCTCCCAAATTTGCAAAAAAATGAATAGTGGAGAAACAAGTCAAAATTACAGAAAAGATGCTCTGTATTTTTTTCAGACCTCAAATACTGCTAAGAAAACAAGTTCATATTCACTTTTAAGCAACACAACAGTAATATATGTTTACATCAGTTTTCATGTGTCTTGTCATGCTGTCAGTCTTTCACATTGCTGTTGGATGACTTTGTGTCCCTCCTGAGGTTTGATTTGGTTGAAATTCAACAGACACTAGACTGGAATGACCACAATACATGTAGAAATGATGATTACGTGAACATTTGTGAATGGTCTCTTTAATTGGTTCCGCGCGTGGATCTTCCCTGACCATTGAACCCATGACCTTTGCCAACACAAAGGAATATCTATGTCCATCAAAAATGTCAATAATAAGTTGAATTTTCATTATGTTTGGGTGACTTATCACAAAGATTCAATATGATGAAAAACAGGATTTAAATCATGGATTCTTTCTTGTTCTTGAGTTTTATGTATTATACAGCCGCAGAAACCACGAAGAGTCCACTTCAGTTCGACCTTTAATCAAAATTCAAGCCCAGCGTCTGTTGAATATCAACAAAAACAAACTTCAGGAGTGACAAAGTCTTCCAACAGCAATGTGAAAGACCGACCACATAACAAGACACATGAAAACTGTGATACAATTATTATAATATTCACGTTTGAGCTGATCCTAAAATACATGTAAAACATTAGTAGTGTTGTTTAAACACGAACGTGAACTTGTTTTCTTTGCAGTATTCAAGATCTTCAAACATAGCAACTTGTTTATTGTTTTGACCCGTTTCAATGTTCTGCAAATACGGTAAATGCGAATGAAAAGATTTCCATTTGGAATTTGGCAGAGAATTAATCAAAATGATCATTGTACTTAAATCGAGTGACACCAAAAAAACCCCCACAAAAAAACCCTAAAAACTGTATGAACCGTTAAAGGAGTAGTTCACTTTAAAATAAGCCCCATTTGACTTCCCATAGTCATTTTCATTCCTGCTATGGAAATAAGCCCCCAATGGGGGCTTATTTTAAAGTGAACTACTCCTTTAATATAAAGTAAAACAAAAAATGTCCTATATTATACATGAAATATGAATTCAGCCATGATTTCCCTATAGTAACCCAAATTCAACTATGGTATTTAAAACCATAGTAACCACAAATATACCACTGTCTCAGTAACCATAGTTTAATTATTTGGTAATACAAACTGTAATCAATTCACCCCCCAAAAATCTACTTTTAATAAGGCACAGCTGCTTTACTCTAGACTTCATGTTGTATTAAAATGCCGCATTTCCAGAGAAGAGCGGATGTGAAAAGGCGATGCAGAATGGACAGCAGAGAAACGGCTTTGGGGTCACCTCTAGGTAAAGGGCGCTTTTGCGTGACCAGCTGGATGGCTTGTGTGGGTGCTGTATTTGGCTCTCATAGAGTGACAGTGTGGCAGAGAGTCCATATGGAGATCACAGCTGAGGACGCAATCGTGTTAGGACCTAAGAGAGCAGTATTCCTTCATCTATCTATCCATCCATCCATCCATCCATCCATCCATCCATCCATCCTTTTCTTCATTTGGCCCACACACTCGCTGCCTCTGGAACGGCTCGGGTCAGGAATTAACTCCAGATTACAGATGGAGTTTTGCATGTAGTCTCATGTGAATTGGTGGGCTGAGCACCGGTGGCATATCAGAATACTTTCATCATTTACCCATCCGCATGTCATTTCAAATCCGTATGACTCTGCAGAACACAAAAGAAGATATTTTGAAGAATGTCAGTAACCAAATAACATTGACCCTCATTGATGTCCAGTGTGTAAGGACATTTCTCAAAATATCTTCTTTCAGAAGAATAAAGTCGTACAGGTTTTTAAAAACATTCGGGTGAATATTGTTATTCCAGTTTGGTTACATGACTAAATCTGAACTTTCAATAAACAGCTTTGATTTTTTACTGTACCTTTAAGAATTGTGTATTGTAATCTCTTCAAGTGTACAGTGAGGACCGGGTTGTTGAATACTGAATAGGTAGATGTGGGCAGTTAAATGCACTGACTGGTTTTATAGTCTTTCTGAATCACCCCTTTTGTGTCTGAATGCATTTATGTACATTCTGTATATACTGTGTATACAGCCACAGAAAAAATTACCTTCACTTTTTCTTAATTTGCTATTTATGTCTTTAACTTCCGATGAAACCACCTATAGTAAAATCTATTTAAGCGGGAAAAAAATCTTGGTTCAATTATTTAATATCTTAAATAGAACGCTGCATCTTAATTATGATTTGCTTCATTTATTAATAATAGAAACTCAGTTGGAGGTCCTCACAAATGTACGAGTTCTGGATGAGGGCATCTGAAGAGAATCAACAAAAAAAAAAAAAAAAACAACAAAAAAAAAATTAAAAAAACACAAAAACAAAAAAAAAAATAATACAAAAAAAGAAAAAAATAAAAATAAGAAAAAGAGAAATAAAAAAAAATAAAAAGAAGATAAAAAAAAAAAAATAGAAGAAACTCTTCAGATGCCCTCATCCAGAACTCGTACATTTGTGAGGACCTCCAACTGAGTCTCTATTAGTATTAAATGAAGCAAATCGTAATTAAGATGCAGCGTTCTATTTAAGACATTAAGAGCGTATTAACAACCATTGAGTGGAGAGATGTGATGAATGGCCAATCATCTTAGATCTGCAATTTAAAACCAAGCATAAAACATGCTGATGTTTGTGGTGGAAAAACCAGTAATTAAAACTGTTTGGAAATTCAAAAAGAAATCATTTTTATTTTAGAAGGATCTATTGACAGAAGTGCAATTTAACGTTCATAACTATGTCTTCAGAGGTGTATAAAGACCTTACATAATGAAGCGTTATGTTTTTATTACCTTAGAATGAGCTATTTCTGTCTATATACAGTACACCGCGGGTCCCCTTACATGGGATTCGCCATGTTGTTTCTACAGTGGCCCTAAACGGACAAACTTCTCTACAGAGCGCGTTTTCTAAATATGTCATCTCCTTCGGCAAAGAAGCAAAAACGTGACCACATCTTAAGGTCTTTGCACACACAGTCCGAAATTTTTTCATGTTAAAAAATAAATACAACCTCACGTTGTGTCAATCACATTTACGGATGAATTAATATGCAACGGACTCAATGTGCAAAGGTTTCTGTGTGTGACGAATTTTTAGGATGACGAATACAAAAAAACGTATATGTTTGTGCAACTGTATGTGCAAAGACCTTTTGTTCTGTGTCAGCCGCCATAGTGCTTCGAAAGGGAGAGTGGAGTGAGCGTTGGTTGCAATTCACAACCTCACCACTAGATGCCGCTAAAAAGTCCCCATTGCTCCTTTAATAACAGAATTTATTAACTTCCAGCCTGTGGTTATAAAATAAGAATTTATTTTATATTCAGTTTATATTCATATAAATATTTTATTGTATATTAATTGTTATAAATTAAATTAAAACTACTCAACAGTTATTGATTGTTTGGCCACGTAACGTTTGTTTATGTTGTTGCCGCTGAAACCTATCCTGCATTTGTGAAGATGTTTTCAGAAATGTGGAACGCACGCACACACACAGGTTTGTTTTTGGATATCATCGTGAGGACTTTTATTCTGATCTAATGGTAATTTCTAACCCAAACCCCTAAAACTATCCATCAAGCCTTTTTTCTTTTTTTCATAATTTAAATACACATCATTTAGCGTTCAATAATCTGGTCATCACGATGTAGCTGATCTCAGGTTTTATTATTGTTACGAGGACATTTGATCCCCACACACAGGGATTAAGATTGAACGATTTATTGAAATATTATTTCTGTAAATTATCATTTGGGTTTCATGAAAACATTATTTGGCCCATTTTCAAAGATTTTTATTCAGTTTAAAGAGGTTTTACGGTGTTTGTACAAACATTTAAAAAAATGTGGCTTTCAAAAGCTCACTCATTCCATGAAGAGTATGGAGGTGTAAAATGAATGTAGAACGTAAAATTGGATAAATTTGGGTAAATTTGATAAGAAATGTTTGAGTTCATATTGAGATCTTCAATAATATTGACTTTTGTATTGCAGACGTGACAAATCTGAGCTCAGTTCGAGATATGTTGAGATCTCTTCTGAAATTTTATGACAGAAACATTCCCGAGATTTCCGACTCTTTTTCTAAGGAGAAACATCGGAGGACTTCAGCAAAAGTTGCTCTTTATTTAGTTTCTTTGATGTCTAGGAAAAATAATCAAGATCTTATCTGATTTTTCTTTCATTGTCATGTGTTTCAGCACTATCTGGTACGAGCTTCATGGGCGTGAGTGGCCCTTTAAGAACCAGCCGGCTGAAGTCATTATCTGGCAGGTGGGGAGTGGAATGAAGCCCAACCTCACACAGATCGGCATGGTCAAGGAAATATCTGTGAGTACACACACGCGCACACACACACACACACACGCGCACACACACACGCACACACACTTTCCAAGGCCCTTTAACCTGAACGTGATAATTACAGTTCACACATAATGACAATTTACTCAACCTTCTGTTTTCAAAACCCCTGTGACTTTCTTCTGAAGAAGACTAAGGGAAATGTTAAACATAATTTAATATATTAAATGGTTACTATATGATTCATAATCTTTTGGGTTCGACATGAGGTTAAGTGAATAAAAAAGGAATATTGATGTTTTAGGTAATCTGTTGCTTTCAAGGAGCTAGGTCAGGATGCAAAAATCCATATAGTAGCACTCGTTTAATAGAAAATCAGTCATAAAAAGTTTGATCGGAAGTCCTTGTTTGTCTTTCTTGAGCAGGACATTCTGCTGTTCTGTTGGGCGTACGAACAAGAGGAGCGACCCAGCTTCTCCAAGCTCGTCGAACTTCTGGAGAAACTGCCCAAGCGCAACCGTCGCCTGTCGCACCCCGTGCACTTCTGGAAATCAGCTGAGTATGTGAAATGAGCTAAACTCCAAACAAAACGGAACAATCGTGAGATATCGTTAACATTGAAAACAAAGACTCAACGTGGCTGAGAAAGCCCAACACGTGTGGGTTGCTACTGAATGGTGCATGTATTCTGCTGTATTTTGCGACGTTTCCTAAAGCGCAGTGATGATTTAGCATTCTCAGAGCACACGCTATTTCCTGCTGTATCGCTTGATCATTAAACGAAGACTTTCTTTCTTTTTTTTGGCTTAATCTGTTTGCATTTCGCAACTGCTTGTAATTATTTCTCATTGTTATCTTTGAACGAAGAAGTCCTGTTTTGGTGAATGTTGCTTTCTTTCGTCGACAATGCATTTTTATAAACAATTGAAAGTAGTTTTTACTGTAAGTTTTTTGTCTGTATTTTTGTTGTTGTTGTTGAGATTCAGTCATTGGATGAATGTATTTATTTTGTGCTTGTAAAAAATGTATCCTTGATTTGTTTTGATTTTCGTTTATTCACGGCCCATCTGTGTTTCACGGAGTTACATTCTGCCATCTTTTGTCGTTGGCGTCACCATAATGGGAGGTGTATATTCCAGAATGTGAACAATTTCTTTTCCTTCCTACGATGCGTTGTAGATAAGGTCGCGCGCACAGCCATCTCTCATTTGCGTGGCTAGCATTGCCTACGTTTGCGCGCGGCGGCGGCGGCGTAATGAAACGTGTCGCCGTGAGCCACGCGTGTATATTATCGACACTTGAATTGTATCATGCCTAACTGTGACAAAACAGAGTTACCTGGGTTAAAATGCTATTCCTGAGCCTACCATGAAAGGGATAGATAACCGTCCGTATCTATCACACTTTTACTTATCAGTGCATACTTAAGAATGTTTTGGCAGATTTTCAAGCTTTGCGTTGTTTATTGCTTCACATTCTTGTATTATAGAGAATATAACATGAGTAATAGTGCACTTTTCTTCGCACACGCATTTGTGTATTATTATCACGTCTCATTAATATGACTGTTGCATGTTGCAAGTTATGGAGTGTCCGTGTTGTAACACAGAACGGCGGTCCCGTCAACACGCGCGCGAAAGTTCGATTCAGTCTCTTAAGTTTGGTGTCGCTAGTTTGGTATGGCTTAAGAAAAAAAATGCTTTTTCTTCATTTCCGGGTACAGACAATCTTCTCACATGGTGCCGGTGTCAAATGCTCACAAACTTGCTGCTGTTATTTTTTCAAGTATATTTTATGACGTGGCTAGGTGGGCGTGTATATTTGTACGGTCGAGCGTTTTTACATGCATGAGAACATTTTTAAGGGATTCATGCTCTGGGATACTACGACAGGATATGTGATGATGTAGGAAAGTAATAAAAACGATTTTAAAATCTATATCGGGCCTGGCAAGGCACAGAATCTATACATATATAAATGTGCTATAATGTTTATAATTTTGAGGAAGTGTTTTGAGACGCTGGAAATGATTGGGAATGTGGGTAATGAAAAGATAAAATGGTATTTTATTAACAACCATGATAAGCAGCTTCCATATCAGGCCTATTTAACAGGCTGTAGACTTTGCTTAATAATCTGTTGCTGTAATGAATATTACAATCATTAAATCCGACCTCATTGCCATGGACTGAATTATTTCTGCATCATTGTGAATTGTGTTCTCTCACTGTGTGTGTGTGTAATTTTATTTTTCTTGGGCATTTTGTTTGGTGGGCATGGATTATTTATGAACACTTTTCCATCACTCTGGTTTATGTTACTTTTCTGAAATTGTCGTTGCAGGTTTATTTGACGCCTCCATGATTGAGTTTTTGCGTGTATTTGTTGTAAGTATATTAAAGCTTGTATTTACCGATGCCTCATGGCTTAGCGACTGGTACTCATCTCGAACTTTCTTTAGTCATCCTTTATGAAGATATATTAAAATAAAAATGTGTTGATTTTGGATGTTCGTTTTTTGGTTTGTCATTTCTTTTACGCCTCGTCATGATTCATGTTTTATGTTGACCAAAACTCTGTATGACACCCTGTATGACCATAAATGCATAAAATAATTCATTGATACAATAATTGTAATAAATTGCTATTTTAAAGTGACGAATAATGAACAATAAAAGCTTTGGCTAAAATATTAAATTAAATGAAATGACTGCAACATGCAAATGAATATAAAACTGCACTACAAAAATGGTTTTATAAACCATGAGACAGTTTAGAGATAAACTATTCAAAACATGTTCATATGTAAGTATGTAGAGTTGTTTCTGACCTTCTGCTAGTGTAACCCAGTATTTCCTAAACTTTTTATAGTCTACTACTCCCAGGGCTGGGAAGATTACTTTTAAAATGTATTTCACTACAGATTACAAAATACATGCTTTAAAAAAGTAATCTGTAACGTATTTTGTTAGATTACACAAAATTTGTAATTTAATAATTTAGAATACTTTGAAATACTACTAAGGTGCATAAAATCACCAAACAGAGGACTTGGCTTTCCTCTGCAAATAATTTTAAACAACAGCAGTTTTACAGTTTTCCCTCATTTGACATTATAGTCTACAATTGTGAGTGTACTGTATGTCTCACAATTCTAAGAAAAGAAGTCAGAATTGTGAGTCAAAAACTCAGAAAAAGTCAAAGTCAGTGTGACAAAAAGTCGCAATTACCTAAAAATGAATTAAACAAGACACTCGCAAACACAAAACATGAAAACAGTCGTTGATCATTCAGGTAACGACAGACAATAAAGATTCAAGGGTATGTACATTTTTTTAATGTGGCAATCAGTATAAATTCAGACGGTTTGTCTTCTGAAGTATATGTATACGTCTATTGTGTGAAATAGCTTATTCAGGACAGCGCTAAATAAAATTAACATAACATTTCTATGAACCCAGACACCTTTTATTTTGTTAAAATTATTCACATTTTGCTTATTCGGCAAGGGGTATGAAACTTACGGGTATTTAGTTAAGATGCTTTTGCAGATTGTCAGAGTCCGAGAATCACAAATTGTTTACATTAATTACCTGTTACAGTTTATATCAATGTTTATATGAAATAAATGACATAAAGTTCCAAGTAATCACTTTGGTAATCTAAAATACTTCTGGGATGTAACTGTAATTTGATTACCACCCATTTAAAAGTAACTGTAATGAAATAGTTACTCAAATTTTGTTTTTTAAATACGCATTTCGTTACTCCCCAGCCCTGACTACTCCAAACAATAAACATTTATCTGTGTGCCCCCTCACAGACTACAGTCGCACAAACTATATATAACTACGTAAATTAATAATTAAATCATGAAACACATTTAATTTTGTACAAAATAACTACCCTATAAAAAAACTGGTTATTTCACAAATGAATATAAGTTAGAAGAACTGATCTCTGGTTGTACTGAAGACAGTTTGTGTTACTTTCTACACATATTCTGTATTTTATTCTTCATGCTGCAAGTGCCGAGATGTTTCTTCTGTGAACGAGACAAACGAGCGCAGAGGTCCAGCGTCATGCTGTGGAGGTGGATTATGGGATTGATGGTAGCGCTCTGTCGTAATCACCGTTGAGTGGATTTCTTCTGCTGAGATGGAAGCATCGTGCTGTACGTTAACGTCTGCACGTATTAGGGAGGGCAAAACTGCCCTATGAACACATACAAGTAAATGAGGGAGCTGTGGTTTTTCTGGATAGAAAAGAACACAAAAACGTTTATATTTCTAACCCAATTGCAATGCCTGTGAAATGCAGATTTACCGTTCCTTAAGACAATAAATAATTTTCAAACAACGGAACTAGAATGTTTTCGTGCTTCACATAAATCCTAAACCCATGAAATCGGTTGAGAAATGTAAATATTTGACTGTGCTTCGTTTCCAGGAAAAACACAGCTCCCTGTTTACTAGTAGCCTATGTGTTTGCTCTCCGTCTTGTCCTCCCCAATATATCGGCACATCACAGCAACGTGCCAAAATGAAGCGTCTGCTTGTGTGTAGGTCTATGACTGCAAATGTCGAATCTTTAAATGCTCTATGCTGTCATGAATGAGTTTTCATCGGGATGCACTACGGTCTTAATTAAATGTGCAATACTACATTTAATTACTATAATAAGTACTATTAAAATAAAACTTGTATTAGTTGTTTTTGTGTAAATATTATGACATTAATATTATTGTCTGTAAAGCCTAATCCTAGTCCAAACAGAAGACGACTTGTGCATGAATTTCAAAGCAAAACGATTAATTCGCAGTAATATAGGAATTAATTTGAAAGGTGCTTTCGGTGATTTTAGCCATTTTGTTGACGTTCACTAGACAATGAATTAGACCTTCAAAGGCATCCAGGTTTTGAGATTCAAAATGAGCCAGAAGAGACGGGTCTCTTTACTGGCATTAGCACATTTTTGTTTTGTTTTCTAGTTAAAAAAAGTGACTTCTTAAATTACGAGACATTTACATAACAAGAAAAGTGACCTAATATATTTAGTCTTGTTTTATGAAAGAAAATATAAGAACTATGTAATTTTATGTTCAAAAACAAATTGTAAATTAAATCTACAGTAAGTTACTGGCAAGCCTGCTGCAAAACTACAGCAGTGTAAAAAAGCAGACAGCACTTCTTTGAGTTGGGGAGGTGCGATGTCCTTTTTTAATCAGAAAACAATGGTTACAGTGTGGTGTCACAGAGACCAGAGTGATTTCTCAGAAAACCTGTCATATGTGTCAGGTTGTAGACATTTTTATTAAATAAAGATCAACTATATAGTACAGATATATAGGAACAAATATAGTTTCATACAAAAAGACGAAAAGAATGTGCATGGAAAAAGAGCTGTTTGAGACACCTTCATCAAGGCCCACGTAGTGCCATCGAGATTCTCTAATTACAAGCAGATAAACTCTATTAATTTCCTGCAGAGTCATGTGAGTATTATGTGCTTATGTGCCAGGAACACCAAAAGGAGAACTGTTACACAAGACACTAAAACGCTAAGCCACGAAAGATTATTAGTAGGGGGACTTTAATTGAATCATGATGAAGTTAAAAACAGAAATAAAGAGAGAGAGAGAGAGAGAGATTATAATTAACTGTATAGTGATTTTTTCAAAGATGGAAAACACACACAAGTTTATATTTTACATAATAACTTTATTCTAAAACTTGGTGAGCTAGCAGAATTAAACCATTACAACTTGAAACATTTGACCAAATTCTAGGGCGTCACACTTATCTTGATGATAGCAATCCCAGAATGCATTACGACAAAATATCTCTAATGCTATATTAGAGATTATACAATTATAATATAGATTACATTTATGCATTTGGCAAACGCTTTTGTCCAAAGCGTACTATACATTTGTTTCTGAGAATGTGCAATCCCCTGGGATCGAACCCGAAATGAATTTGTCTTTTTGAATGAACTGAAGAACACAAACCAGACCTCTGGAGGTAAACCAAATTTCCAAACCTGGTTTCTCCACACACCCATTTGTGAAGTAGATTTATGAAACTCTTCAGTTCTTTCATTCTGAAAGTGAGCAGTTTCTCTCCCATCTAAAGGGTGACCGGTCACAGGTACTGTATCAATATATGCCTCTTCGACGTGGGAGGACTTTCGGACCAATTTCATGCTTCAGATGTCTAGTTTAAAAGTCATATGCGCACCGGAGCGCAGGTTTCTCTAACCTCGTATTTACATTACCTTCTGTAACGCCCGCACGCTTCACTAAGCTTGCTCTGATTAGACACGATCTTGGGCCGACAAAGCGGAGAGAGAGAAAGGGTTGGATTGGAAAGTTGAGTGATGAAAGAGTGGTCATTTGGTATTGTGCGGCAGGTCGGTGATCCACTAACAGTGAGCTGATGGTTCAGACAAAAAATCGCTGACTCAGAATGTAAGGTCTTGTCTTCCTCGTGCTGCGGGATTTTAGGGTCTAAGGCTGGAACGTTCTGTGTAATATGCAACACATGAAGTGTACGGAGGTGTAAAATGAATGTAGATTGTAGAGGTGAAATAATCTGGATTTGGCTACATTTGATCATGTTTGAGTTCATATTGAGCTCTTCAATAATATTGATTTTTGATTGCAGACTTGACAAATCTGAGCTCCGTTTGAGATCTCTTCTGAAACTCTATTGACAGCTTTTTCTCAAGACAAATATCTGAGACGCAGGACACTTACTGTAAGCAAAAATATCTCATTGATGTCTTAAAGAAATAATTGAGATATTAAAAACATCTCATCTGGGGTTTTTCTTTCTGTTCGGAAGCGATGGATAGTCATAATCCCTCATGCTTGTTCAACATTATCTGTTTTTCTTTTCATAGGCTGTGATAGTGACAGGTTCCTGTTCTTCGGGCTCGCTGTATCTCCCATTAGCCCCCTTTTGGACAACAACCAATCAAACCCTGAAGGTCCTTACATCATTAGTCACATGATAGAAAATCTTCGGCTTTGGGGACAATGGACAGAATTCAGCCTTTGTTTGTGTGAGTCTTTACAGACTGACGCTGATGTTATTTTTACATAAGGAGGATGCCTCTTAAAGTAATAGTTCACCCAGAAATGAAAATGATGTCATCATTTACTCACCCGCGTGTCATTTCAAACCTGTATGACTTTCTTTAAATATCTTCTTTTGTTTTCTGCGGAAAAAAGAAAGTCATACAGGTTTGAAATGACACGCGGGTGAGTAAATGATGACATCATTTTCATTTCTGGGTGAACTATCCCTTTAACCAAAAATATGTACGGTCAACGTCACAGCCATTCCATGACTTACATGATTTGTTAAAAATAAAATGTACTTTTTTTGTTCAATATTAAAATAGTTTAATGTGCAGAGACATCATTTGCAAGTTGATTTTCTAACAGGCGTAACCCTGTTTCTCTTTCTAAACATCGCTCTGCTTCATTTAAGACACGCAACATGTCAAATTTTGACTCAAGTCATCACTCATTTCTTCTGGGAATGTAACAAATCTACTTATTTTCCCATTTAGTGAAACGACACACTTCATATTAATATCTCGGTTTTCCATTTAATATTTCATTTTTCTTTTCCTTTAGTGCATTACTTCAATACCCAAATGACTCTCTTGTAATGTGAAACTCTGCACACAAAATATGCACACAAACACAACGGTGGGTATATAGTCTGATGATTCAGAGATGTTGAGGTATGCTGATTTCATTAACAGCTCAGGACAGTACAATGATCTCTTTGACATTTTTTGCCTATTGGACAGAAGTTGTGCTAGTTGAACTTTAACTTTCAGCATAATAAATGATTGCATTAGTCATACAGGGGGCAAGAATGGTACAGACAAGTGGCGTGTGCTTAATTGTGTATGCATTGCGCGTTCTCTTTCTCTCCCTGCATCTCTTTCGTTGCTTTGGAGTCTGATTTTTTTTCTGTAAAACTTAATAACTTGCATACAGAAAGTCATTTGTGATTGGTTGATAGAAATGTTGTAAGAAGACCAGAAGGGATGTTGATCTAGAAACATGTTTACTTGATAAAATGATCTTCACCTGTACAGATCAGACATTCATGTACATTCAAGTATAAAATTTGGCTTGTCACAATATCAGATTGTGCCTTATGCATGACAGGGGGGAAGCAGTCAAGAATATGAATAGAGGAAAGGAGGTCTGAGGTTTCGCTGGTTCGTTGGAGAGCACTTTTTAATACTTGTTATTGGTTAGATATACATTCAAAAACCTGTAAAGGGTGTTTAATAATAATGATTTATTAAAATAAAAATCACAAAATATAGACATACGATATGCCAAATATAATATTTTTAACAGCCCAGGCTCATTGTAAATATGTACCTCTGTCTACATTTCTGCACAACGTGAAATATATAGCTCCAGGTACAAATCGCTGCATCTTTCGAGTGGAATGTCCACTAGAGGCACGTTTCTTCTCCGTTCTAATGCGTTTTATTAAAAGTTACGAAGCAGACACATGCACAAAGTAAAAAGGTTAGAGCACCTAAACCTTCCGCGAGGAAAAGCCGTTTAGTTTCGGTTTTAAAGTAAGAAACGACGTTCAAACATCACGAACAGACAAATTGGTTTAATCATTTGTAAATATAATGTCATATATGTTATTAAAAGACAAATTTATAATTAATTTTTGTGTAATATTAAACTGTCCCTCTCAAAATGATTTGCAGCATCCGGGTTACAGGGTGTTAGAGCGGTTGTTATTTGAAAATAACAACCCTTGGAATGTTGCAACTGGCCAATCAGAATCAAGCATTCAAATGAGCCGTGTAATAAACATCAATCATATTCAGTATCGTCTGCTTCGTAACCTTGAATGTACCTGCATCAACACAGAGAAAAACCATGCGCCACTAGTGGACATTCCACCCGAAAGATGCAGCGATTTGTACCTGGAGCTACGTATTTCGGGTTATGCAGAAATGTAGGCAGAGGTACATATTTACAACAATGATAAACCATGGTTCTCAGCAAAACTCAGACAGATTCGCCAAGCCAAGGAGGATGCCTACAGAAAAGGGGACAAAGTCTTGTACAGGCAGGCTAGGAACACATTGACAAAGGAGATCAGAGTGGCTAAGAGAAACTACTCTAAAAAGTTAGAAAACCGGTTTTCAGCCAACGACCCTGCGTCTGTGTGGAAAGGCCTTAAAGACATCACCAACTACAAGCCACCATCCCCCAATTTTGCAGGCAATCAACACCTGGTCAATGATCTGAATGACATTTACTGCAGATTTGAAAATGCTAACTTTACACCTCACACCAACTCTGACATTCTCTCTACACAACACCTATCACCTTCAGTCACCCCACCTCCTGCACCTCAGATCAGTGAAGAGGATGTGTGCCGAGTCTTTACAAAAGACAAGAAAAGCACCAGGCCCAGATGGTATCTCCCCAGCCTGTCTTAAAAGCTGTGCTATTCAACTGGCCTTCATCTTCTCACAGATCTTCAACAGATCACTGGAGCTGTGCACAGTTCCTTCCTGTTTCAAGCGCTCCACCATAATCCCCATCCCAAAGAAACCCAAAATCACAGGACTGAATGACTACAGACTTGTCGCTCTCACATCTGTGGTCATGATGTCATTCGAGAGACTGGTACTGGCCTATCTGAAGGACATCACAGAACCCTTACTGGACCCCCTGCAGTTTGCCTACAGAACAAACAGGTCTGTTGAGGATGCAGTTAACATGGATAGACCAGGGACCTATGTGAGGATCCTGTTTGTGGACTTCAGCTCCGCTTTCAACACCATCATCCCATCACTGCTCCAGACAAAGTTAACCCAGCTATCTGTTCCTGGCTCTATCTGTCAGTGGATCACCAGCTTTCTGGCAGACAGGCAGCAGTTAGTGAGAATGGGGAAACTCACATCCAGCATCCGCACAATCAGCACTGGCGCCCCCCAGGGGTGTGTTCTCTCCCCACTGCTCTTCTCCCTGTACACAAATGACTGCACTGCACAGGACCCTTCTGTAAGACTTCTGAAGTTCGCAGACGACACCACACTCATTGGCCTCATCCAGGATGGTGATGAGTCTGCGTACAGACAGGAGATTGAGCAGCTGGCTGTCTGGTGCAGTCATAACAACTTGGAGCTAGTGTTGTTTTTGGCGGCCTATTTTAATTTTAGTTTTAGTCTAGTCTTTGTGTCAAGCTGTCATTTTAGTTTTTATTAGTTTTAGTCACGTTCATACTCTTTTTAGTCTAGTCAAGTTTCAGTCGACTAAAAGTCTGAGCATTTTAGTCTTATTTTAGTCAGAATTATCCATGACTATTTTCGTCTAGTTTTAGTCAACGAAAACTGATGACATTTTAGTCTAGTTTTAGTCAATGAAAATTGTATTTTAGTCTCTTTTTAGTAATGCAATTCTATTTAACCCAGTCAATATAGTATAAGTACCTAGTAGTATAGACGAAACCAAAATTTTCTTTTAGCCAAACCCATTTCAAACAAGGTTATCTTATTATATTATTGTTACCTTGTAGACTCAGAATACATCGATTCCAGACACGGAAGACGTCTGATTTGAATTTACGGCCATCGGTAGGGGTGGGAATCTCTAGGCACGATGTGATTCGATTACGATTCAGAGGGCTGCGATGCGATGATAAAACGATTCTCGATGCATATTTTTCCTATACAAATTTTCTTTTTCTTGCTGTGTGACTATTAAAATCAATATCCTTTATTAATAAAACAAATGGAAGTGATTTCGCAAGTCAACTGGAAGGTTAAATTAGCCAGCATTACAAAGAACCAACAGGAAAAGAGTGACTGCCCTCAGTGCCCTGTAGTAGCATACAGAATGCAGTAAATTAATGCAGACTTTTTTTGCGCATAGCACTGGAGCTAGAGAGGTTTAAAGTTATTATAGTTCACTACAGTATTTTTTGTCTGAGTGTTCGATTTAACGGGACTTTTATTTTGACGGGTCTTTGGGAAGACGCTTGACTTTTTGTGTTTGCTGATAGCTTCACTCAAACAGTAAACGCTCGTAAAATAAACTCTCAGAGCAACTCTGGAGATGAAGTTCATGTGTTCATATCCTCATACAGCGCAGACGCAGATAAATCCTCGACCATCACTCGTGTTGTATGTTAAACTGTGCACATAATTCACTCAGACATGCAGAACAGCCAGATGACATTTAAATAACAGGATTCCGCTCCGCATCTAGGTTAAAGCAACAGACGAAATAACGTTATAACATTTCGTCTCGTCTCGTTTTGGTCAACGAAAATGAAGAGACATTTTAGCATAGTTTTTATTTTGTAAACCACATTTAGTCTCGTTTTTATTCGTCAACAATATTGCATTATACATTTAATTATAGTCATCGTCACATGACCAGCATTTACGTTGCGTCTCGTTTTCGTCACGTGATAAAGGTTCGTTGACGACCATATTTAGTCATAACTTTCGTTGACGAAAGCAACACTACTTGGAGCTGAACACACTTAAAACAGTGGAGACGATTGTGGACTTCAGGAGAAACCCCCCTGCACTCCCCCCTCTCACCATCATGAACAGCACTGTGGCAGCAGTGGAGTCATTCAGGTTCCTGGGCACCACCATCTCTCAGAACCTGAAGTGGGACAATCACATTGGCTCCATTGCTAAAAATGCCCAGCAAAGGTTGTACTTCTTACATCAGCTGAAGAAGTTCAACCTACCACAAACTCTATTAAACCAGTTTTACTCAGCTGTCATAGAGTCTGTCCTCTGCACATCCATCACTGTCTGGTTTGGCTCAGCCACAAAATCAGACATCAGAAGACTACAGAGGACGGTTCGGACTGCTGAGAAGATCATTGGTGCTCCCCTGCCCACCCTCCAAGAACTGTATACATCCAGAGTGAGGAAAAGGGCTCAGAAAATCACCCTGGACCTCTCACATCCAAGCCATCAGCTCTTCACAATGCTGCAGAGCACTGAGCACCAAAACAACCAGACACAAAAACAGCTTCTTCCCTCAGGCCATCTACCTCTTGAACAGTTCAATGTTTTTACACACCGTGCAATTAATAACTGCAATAATAATTAAGTGCAATATTAATTATATCCTCCAGATAATACACTATCTATTTTTTATACTTTTTCATTTTCATTTCATTCTGCTGTATATGCACATACCTTGTACTACAATAGTCTATTCTTATTTTTTACTTGTACATATTTACACACACACATAGCTTTACTCTCTCTATATCTTTATCTTATGTTTATTGTATTGTATTTCTTAATGTTTTATACCCATAGGCCCTTATTTAAATGGGTACTGTATTCTATTGTGTTATGGTCTATGTGTAGCCTACTGTTGTTGCTGTTTCTGTGTTCTGGATGCTCCTGTCACCAAAACAAATTCCTTGTATGTGCAAACATACTTGGCAATAAAGCTCTTTTTGATTCTGATTCTGATATTTGCAATGAGCCTGCGTTGATTTTTAATGTTGTAAACGTCAGTTCTTTTCTTTCTCTTTCTTTGCCGTGTGTGTGTGTTCTTCATTAGCATTTTGAGGGCAGGAAGGCTGTCTGATTGAGTTGTGTAGCAGTAAATGAAAGCACATCACCGACAATAACCTGAACCTGCCCCGCATATCAACGCCATCTCATAAAAAAATGCAAAGCACTTAATTACTCATGACGCAACGTGTTTACAATCACACCTTTGCATCATTTTCCCCCCCTCCATAAATATTGGCTAATTTCATAATTCTACAAGTGCTTAACTAACACGCCATTGTTCATTTTTCAATGCAGGCTTGTTTTTATGTCGTTTTCAATGTAGGAGAATGATTTGCTTCTTTGATAATTACCAAATAATTCACATTCCGGATAATTAGACCAAACAAGCCTTTGAGCAAGAGAATTCATTAACAGTCTTCTAATCTGATGCTCCGTTTGAAAGGCATATCACACATCCTGCCTCTCTCACACGGCTCATTTTTAAGATGTTTAGAATATCATCATACTCCGATGAGATTTATGGGCGTCTCTTCGAATTTATGTTTGGAGAAACTTTGTTTTTTATTTTGCTGCATAAACGTTATTTAATTTAAGCCATATAATTTCTCCCTTGATTTCTCTCTCTCTGAAACATTTCTTTTTCCATATTTTGTGGTAAAATATCACGAGAGGTTTACCTGAAGTCTGTGGCCAGTTAACAAAGTCACATTTGCTTGAGGTTGCGAGTCCCTCAAATATATCCCAGAATTCTTAGTGCTGTAGAAAAGATGAAGTGAAACAATAAATCAACATCATTGCAGTCTGTTCATTACTACATACTGGGCTAAAATGCTCATTTCACTATTTCATTATATTTTCGATTTTTTTAAATAAATGTGCATTTAAAGAAGACTACTGAATAAATTGATTCAATTCTTTACATTTTTGTGTTTAAAACATGCTTTTTTGCAATGGCTATAAAATCAAGGTGTGACACTTTTGTAAATGAAATGTTCACAGACATTAGGAATGTCTAAAGAAGAAAATAAAGTACAAAAATACTTACACATAAAATTTACAGCATTGCATAAATGTTTTACTCACATCCTGTTTTATGACATGCATAAAAATGTATTTAATCTCAAAGTCTAAACAATCAAACTGTTGCATTTCTGTACACGTTTATCCTCCTAATGGATTTTTCTTTGTAAAACATGAATGAAAAAAACAAGGCGTAATGTCGGTGTAGATTTTGGACAGTGATTTTCCATCTAGTTTTGCTACTCTTGTAAACAGACAGTATTTATAACAGCAGATGTCATTGAATGTCAGTTCTGGAGCAGCGCGGGCCTTGTTACCCAATGTTTTTGTTTCTGTGAGCTGCTTTGGCTCAGATTCTACTTTTGCCTTGAAAATAAAGACGTATTTATAAAAATCTGTGACGTGTAATCATGTTTGTGCACTTAAACGTTTCAAATAAGAACCATTAAATGTGTTCAAGTTATTTATGTTCAAACTGTTTCGTGCGTAAGGTCACTTTGCTCCACATTTTTCCACTTAAATATTTGAAATATTTAAATATTTAGCACTCAAAAAAGTACTTTTGACAAATATGTGTACGATTGTTTTAAATAATGGTCTCTGGTCATATCAGTGGCCTGGTAAAAGCCAGAAACCTTTAAAGCTTTTTAAACTTTATTCGGACACTTTTTGATGTTCATATACATCACATGAAGTCTGTAAGGATTTATTTTTGATAAAAGAGAAAATATGAAAGAGGTTAAAAAGTTGCTTAGGAAGGGGTGTGAGTTGCCTTAAGGTATTATTAATCTTCCAAATTTCCGCCCTTGTTCTGATATTGAAAAGATGATTAATGCATTAGTATTCCCTTGAAAATGACCAGGAACCAAGTATAAATTACGCAGCTTGGTTTTAATAAATACTCTTTACACCGTTTTTGAGTTCTGATACTTGACATTAGGCATTTCACAATAATAAATCTGATATTTATTTAATGCAACAGCATTTTAAGTGACTTTAGCATCCAAATGCTTTTTTGTAATATATAAAAAAACGATATAAAATATAATACTGAATTTGGCATCAGGTTGCATATATATACATCACTGGGGTTAGAGCGAAATAGTTGGATAGAATAGAAAACTCACCCTGCCAACATTTTAATTTTATGCATTTTGTCACTCGAGCCACTCAATGTAAAATTCTGAATGTTATGATTAACTTGTGACTTTATGCTCTCATAACAACCTGATGCTCAGAGTGATGCAATGCAGTGCCAACCTGAAGAGTTTTGAGAGACCAGAGTCCCATCATCACAGCATTATCAAATGTACCATTTAAACTTATACCTTCAGTCTGGACTCTGGAACAAGCCGTGTAGTAAATCCCTTTAATCTCACAGACAGGTGTCATTCTTCCTAATAATCCCCCACAATCACTGTAAAACACACGCTTAAACACAAAGCTATTATTGTACTATTCTATAATGCTGGACTGCTTGTTATGCCATTAAATTACTGTTACTCTAAAATAAAGGCATCATTTAGGTGCAGTATATGTTTTGTGAGAGAATTTGGAAACCGATTAACTATACCTCTAAAACAGTACGGCTCTGTGACATAGTGAGATAATACAATCAAATTGAAAAAATACATGACGATTATAATATAATCCATTCAATAACGAGAAGTACCGCTTAAGGTTATTAATTGCCAATTAATTCATTTCCATACTGTGTTCCGAAAACGCCTATACAGATACCCAACAATAGAGGGCGCAACTCAGCTCGCACGCTGCGTGTCATGGCCACAAATGACGAGCTGTTTAAGGCCCGATTCACATTTCGTGTCTAAAACCGAGCAGAAAACGCGAGCCGCGCCTCTTTATCTCTTCAAAAACCTGCGCGCGGCACTCTGAAAAGTTGAACTATTTCTATCTCGATGCGGCGCCGCGTTCGCCCCCTATTTGAGCGCGCCGTCTACATTTAAAATAACGAATATGCGCGCGGAAAAGACGCGAAATGTGAATCGGGCCTTAGTGAGAAAACTGCATCGGAGGATGCAACATATTTTTCTTACGCTATATTTGTAGCAATTGTGACAATTAAATATAGGCTACTTTATATTTTCTTTCCGAAAACTAACAACGCCATCTTGCTCCCAAACTGACATGAACGCACCGGATGTCGTAATTAGGACTTCCAATACGTGAACTTCCCCAGAAGAACTTATCATAAGGATTACGATTATATTGTAAAAAAGTCTGTTATAGTACAAAATGACAATAAACTCTGTTCATTACTCGCTATCTTCCTTGTATCATCCTAAACGACAAACATGTCAGTGTGGCGGAAGAGTACGCGATCACCGCAAACGGATCATCTGTAGCGGTATGTTGTATGTGCTTAGGTAACTGTTTAAAATATTTTGTCAGCTTTAAATTATAATTATTAAATAAGATTATAATTAATTATATTTAATGCAGTCCTATCTGTATTTGAACAGTATTAAATTATCAGTTGAAAAAACGAATAAGCATTTCCTAGCAGAAACGTTTTTATTTTTATTTTAATTAAGCAGTTTCAGGTCTCACCCTGGGATGCTTTCTATATAGTATTGAAGTTCCCAGCTATTTTGGGATGTTATTGAAAAAACAACACAGAAGATTTATACGTTTTTTAATAAAAAAACATTACGTTTGCACAGTTATGCTTTTGATTAATTTGATCTATTAAAGCATGCACCTCAGATCAAAAGATTTAAAAGGTCAAAAGAAACATTTTTCTCAAGTGACCCTAAACATGTTAATGGTAAAGTGTATGGATGTTCTGTGTTCACACATTACAAACTGTCCTCTGTTTCTGGTAAACAGACGTTTCCACCAGAAGAATAGGTCCATTGAATTCCTCATATATTTAGCATAAATCCGACATGTTCGATGTGTCCAGTTTATCTGAACGAACCCTATTTTTAAAGCCCAAGACGAGCATCATTTCTATTCCACAACATGCATTACAGCAAATGCCAGGTTTGCCCTTTTGAGCTGGGATAGATGACCGTTGCGGCCATTAACTGTAGGTGCACTGGGGGCAGAAGCACGAGACCCTTCAAACAGAAAGGCCACATGTCATACTGAACTGATGATGTAGAGCTCTGGCCGTCTGCATATTGATAAAACAAGAGTGTTGATAACAAATCAAGCTTATTTTAATGTACCCTTATTTTTAGTTTAATTCAATTCAATTTTCAATTTGTTGTTCCGAAGCAGTCTGTTTGAAAGCTAATTTAATGTGTGTATTTATCCTGCACGGAGAGAAACCAGATGTTTAAGCAGCATTTTGTTGCGTGTATTTTGTTTACCATATACACCTATATGTTGCAGCATTACTCTACAACCCTTGAGCAAAATCACTTAAGATGTTCCTCCTGGTTCTTCTACCTGTAATGGGTCCAGCATACATCTCTGGTCAACTGCAACCTGTTATTGTCCTAATCTTGAACATTTAGACAATGTTTTGAAAGTAAAAAATGTTGCTTTTATCTTACTTGCAGTTCACGCGGACCATCGCCGTGAAGATGTATGATGATGAATGTTTTGTTCAAGGACGCTGTGATGACAGTTCATGGTCATTTGACCTTTCGGTAACTTTTACCACTAATGACACACTACCAGAGATATTGAACTAAATCTTACTTAGATCTCCAAATGTATTTAAATCTCTTTTATTTAGTTTTATTTAGATCGTCCGTATTGAATCCGTTGTGTGAAGGAATCTCTTTTTGAGTCTGTTCTTTTCACAAATTGCACAAAATATGTAGAATGCGCTGGATGGTTTTGTGATTTACTTCAAATACTTCAGAAAACCATTGCTGGTCATGATAGGCATCATAATATAAATCGAAGACCTGCATAAGTATTCTTTGAAAGGCTCAAGATAATACTATCAAGATATTTCACCTCCTTGATATTTCTCTACTTAGCATATATCTGCAGTACTAGTTACAGGAAAAGCCCATCATTTGTGTTCTGTTGATTTGTGATTATTTGGCTCTCCACAATAGAAATGACAAAGAAGTGTGTTTAAACTGGACTCGTGCATATTCATATTTTTATTGATGGTGTTGTGGTGTTTGGGGGTGCGGTCAGGTTTCAGGTCGTACCCTAAAGTCCTGCAGGCTGTCCTGATGGTCACTATAGATATGAGTTAATGCATTACTGAGATGTCACTTGCTTCAGGCAGACTGCTTGAGGTGTTTCTAAGTGCTTGACGGGTTGCCCTAAAAGCACTGTGGTGCATGATCAAAGTAAGCCAAGGAATCCCAGTTAAGGGCGTTTTCTTTTGATGTAGCTTACGTGCTTTTATTGGTAGACACTTTCCCCAAAGCAGTTTGCAGTGCATTTAATGCATGCATTTTATCAGTACAGTATGTGTTATCCCTGAAGATCAAACCCACACTCTTTAAAAAAAAGCTGGGTTGTTTTAACCTGTGGTTGGGTCAAATATGGGCTAATTTAAACCAACTTTTAGGCTTGTCTATAATTTACCCAACCATTTTT
The DNA here is from genome assembly GCF_024868665.1 of Triplophysa rosa. Lineage (NCBI taxonomy): Eukaryota > Metazoa > Chordata > Actinopteri > Cypriniformes > Nemacheilidae > Triplophysa > Triplophysa rosa. The sequence goes on along the minus strand of NC_079891.1, from coordinate 32,992,853 downwards.
TTGCATGACAGACTCAATGCAAGAACACTGAAGCTGGTTTGTAAATTTGCAGTAGTTTTAGTCTAATGTAATTATGTACTATTGTAAATTGTTTGCCCTTAAGTCCACGCTAAATGTTCATTCTTTTACTCGACCACCGCTGTGTGTTGAGGAATAACAGCTGATGTACTGTACGAGGACCTCTTCATGTTGGTGGTTAACATTCGTGTTATTCATTACTGGAAAACATTTTTTTTATTTTTGGGGGGATGTGGGTATTTGTCTGGTTGGAAAACAATCATTACTTTCAAAGACCCGTGATGCATCTCTGTGCAAATCTGTGGTCATCGTCAGTCAGGTGTGGTGTATTAAATACATGTTATGATATAAACATGAAATGCTTCAGAACTAAATTATAGCCAAACAGTCATGACATTGTGGTCCATAAGTTTGTTAAAGATTTCATCCAAGAGCAGATAAACTGTAATGCATATACACGGCAACTGTTGCCCTCCAGTGAACAGATGCAGAAGAATCGCTTTCCTCAAACTATGCGATCAGGTCAAAAATAGTAATATTTTCTGACTTGAAGGGTCCAGGTCCTGCACAAAAACTCACTCTCATGCCTCACATGCCATCGAGACTATTATTACAAGTAACATCTGTCACACCTATCTGAAACAAACTGTTATCCACCTGAATTCCAGCTGACCTCTCGCAAATCTAACTGACGTCATTCAGATTTGCCAATAATATGTTGGGTACCACGTCAGACGACAGCATAAATTTGCCTCGTGAAATGATGGAATACACATCCAGAAACCTTTCAACATCCCTTTAGTCAGATTGCTAGAAATAATTTGTCTACTTGGACATTGAAAGGGATGAAACCGTTTTGGATACTGCACCGGATGTCTTATGAAAAATTGCGATATTGACCAACTTTTTTCAGATTTTCTTGCTCACAAGAGCAAAAACCGCTGCGCTCAAGACTGGCTCTGAATGGGAAAGACCGACATCAGCAACAATGGAAAAAGTTTCCATGGCAACCGGGGGAAAAATGCATACAGAATTAAATGTTTTTGTCATACCTGACCAATTAAAATATCAGTTTGTGTGAGTACCTAGGGATCACAATAGCTTAAATATGACACAAATTGAGAAGAAATTGCATTTCATGGGAATATATGATGTGTGCATGTTCAACTTCTAAATTTATGTATTTCAGCTTTATGCAAACAGGAAACATGGCAATGTGTTGCAATGTAACACTACCCACAATCCCCCGCAAACTGAAAAGATGGCTATAAAAAGAAATGCATAAATAGAAACATTTGTAATTTCGCTAACATCTTGAGTTTTGGCAACTTTCAATGAGAGACATGCGTTTAAGAGCTTTGTTGCTGGGTGAGGGAGAGAGAGAGAGAGAGAGAGAGTGTGTTTCAGAGAGAGATAGTGATATGTGCCACAATGCACGGTTTCATTAGGGGGGCAGATGGCACTCAAGTCGGAAGTGACTGAAATAATGGCTCGACCATGGTGGACAAACTGTGTGTGTGTGTTCGAATTTGTTCACGTCACAGATTGACAGTCTCATGCACATTCCCATCTTTTAGTGCTTGTGTTTTTATATTGCATATAAGGAAACATCTTTAAGGGTAATTTACACAAGCTTGAAGGGCCAGTTCAGCCAGAAATGACAATTTGCTCATCATTAACTGTCCCTCATGTTCCTTTAAACCAAAATGATGATCATGCCCAGTAAAAAGCAGAAAAAAATCATGACCAAGGTTCAGATTTTAATTAAAAACAGCATGTTGTTTGTGTAGTTGTTATAAGAAATGTTTTAGAAGCAAAAGTTGTCAACAACAGTATCTAAAAAAAGCAATACAGTATTTGGTGGAACCTTTTGTATTTTGTTTGCTGGAACTTTAATGTCACAAGGTTCACCAGACGGATGCTTTCTAATCTTAAATAATACCTGTACATAATATTTTTAATGTAGCAAATAGTAGTGTATGCCAAACCCTTTTTTAAATGCCAAACAGCAAGACAACGAATCCCCACTTTTGATCAAGTTAATATTCTTGTTGGCCAAAGAGAGAGATTTAATATAAAATCAATATTAACAACTTGGTTGATGTTTTTTACTTGTTTTATGTACTCTTGCATTATGACACCTTGAGGACGTTTTTTCTAAAACAGTGGGATTGTCCTGCCTTGCGTGTAGTTCCTTTAGGAAAACTAACCGTGGTTTTGTTATGGTTAAAGTGTAGTACTGGAAGTAACCATGTTTTTTTTGGCAGATAGGGTGCCATTTGTATTGCCATAGTTTTACTACAAATACTGTTGTTAAACTGTGGTTATTGTGGTTAGCCCATAGTAAAACTGCAGTTTTGCTACAAATAAAACGGCGATAACTATAGTTAAACCATGCTTAATTTTCGTAAAAGGCGACTGATGCATGCATGCGCACAGACGCACGTACGGAAGATGCGCGAATATTTTTTTTTCAAATATTATTCACTCTTACAGATACCCGTGCACAGTGTTTGTAAAACCCACCCACCGAGGGAGGCAGTGCGTAGCGAGGGCGCGCGCAATAAATGCTCGCTCACCGGAGCGCAGAGCACTTTCTCAAGCGCCGCGCGTTTATACAGCGACTCGCGCGGACATGCCACGCACCTTCTGAGTGGGACTTCACGAGAAAACTCTGACTCTGCCTTCGGAGTATTGGCAAAGGGATAACAGCCGATTTATAGCTTTCGAAAGTGGAAAGGTAAGTTGCAAAAGTGCATTTTATTTATTGACTGCACATTTCTGTGAAATGCACACATTTATGAAATGGGCTTCTGGAGTTAATGAAGCCAAGAATGTATAACGCGTGCCAGTCTTCATCTCGGGAGCAACTGGTGTGTTATGATGCGCACTGAGGATAATGCACGGATGCTGTTGCGCATCGCATGACTGTAGCTTGTGATTACCTGGATAGAAAGTGCACGTTTTTCATCGACAAATCATATATTTAGCATGCATTTAATGCATGCGTTAACGCAGATGTCGGTTGATTTCGAGAAGTGCCAATCTGTATATTGTGGCAGGAACACGCAGTTTTAAGGTAGTTTTACGCATGGTTGTGGCACTTTCTTGTATTATTAAAAACAACGCGAAATGTCCAAAAGATCAAATTACATGTAAGACATGAACGTAGGGATTTAGAGATTTTAGATTTTGCTAATTTCGAAATACATAGAAGTTCATGTTTTTTGCACGGGTTTTTGTTAAAGTTAAACAACAGTTGCTTTTTCGTCTGCACATGAGATTTATCTGTTCATCGCATTCTTATGATGAATTTTGTCGTCTTTTTTATTTACGATTGCATGACGTGATCGAGAAGCAACTGGACCTTGAAAAAGAAACCCTCATTTTATTGGGTATTGGTATAGAATATGTGGTGTGATGGTTAAGAATGTTATCAGTGCGTCTTAAGAGGCATCTTTACTGTTTGGACTTATTGGCGTTGTTATTAAATTATGTTTTATTAACAAAGTTCGGGAGGAGCACGTGCAGATAACTTACCCGGCTGGCTTGCTTTGACCAATCAGATAATTACCCGGCTGGCTTTCCATGACCAATCTCACCAATCATCCTTTTAGCTCGGGAGACCCCTACAAATAGACAAGACGCCTTTCCCTCATTCTCTCTACATTTTCCACCTCAACTCCTCACCATCAGCCTGTTGTTACCGCAGTATAACGGGGGAACGACCCGAGTACGGGCACATTCCGGGCCCGGGGCCCTCAAACCGGACAAGGGCGGTCGAACACCCCGGGACAGCACGCCAAATACGCATACTATCCGTCCCTTATTATCCGTAGGCTACTTATTATCTGCGAGGCGAACTCGTGAACTGTTGGTTTGCATGTTGAATATATGTTGCTTATATGTAATTAGTCTAAAGATTATATAAACTGTACAAAAAGAAACTGTACAGTTTTCTTGGGAGCATTTCCCGAGATCTTACCCTAAATGGTTAATAAATAGCTGCTGCAACAGTCCTGTTGCATTAAACAACAAAATATCAACTCGTGTCTTCCCTAAAAGTTTATATATTTTCTCAATGAGAAATATAATTTTAGATTCGCTCAGGTCTTGAAATTTAATGATTGAGAAGACTGCACACAAAGTTACCAGGTCACTCTTTGAACGTGCTTTGCAATTGCAAGTTGTTGCTTGTGCCCTTTCATTATATAAAGGCCCCAGCAGTTGTTATGTTTCTCTCCAGGAACTCTCCAGAACTGAATTAGAAACGTCGCTCTTTGACGGAATTGGACAATTATTGTTCACAGTCACACGAGGCCATATGCGTTTTGTGCTGCCAAGAAAGGCGAGATGCAGGAGGGCTGTAAATTACAAGTGTAGCTTTAGATGAACATTTCGTTAAGATTAAGCGAGATGATGCGCACAGAGGAAATGTTATTGGCCTGTCAACGGAGAGGAAGGAATGAATTGAAGTCTACAGCTCGTACGCGGTGATATGAGTCACCACTGAATCATTGAAATTATTTGTTAAAAACAATGTTGGGATGAATTCAAGCCGAATGTCTTCTTGCCAATAATCGCTGCATGCCGGTTTTATGTCAGCCTGGTTCTTGTTCATAATTGTTGTCTGGATATTTCCTTAAATGTCAAAGAATGCCATTATTGGATTCAGAAAGAGGATTTCTTTAACCTGCATCAAATTGTCTGGGCTTTGAGATGTAGGCTGCATGTCTTTGCCTGCCTTTGATACACACTTTTCTTTGTCACATTCAACTCAATTACAGATCGGCGCTGACGCACAGTACGCCACAATGCAGGAATCTGAGCCCAGCGTGTGTCAGCTGCAGCCCAACATCATCTCTGTTCGCCTCTTCAAAAGAAAGATTGGTGGGCTGGGCTTCCTGGTCAAACAGCGGGTGTGCAAGCCGCCCATAATAATCTCTGACCTCATTCGGGGCGGAGCCGCCGAGGAATGCGGGCTGGTCCAAGTCGGTGACATCATCCTGGCCGTCAACAACAAGCCTTTGGTGGACATGAGCTACGAGCTGGCGCTGGAAACCTTGAAGAACGTGTCGCCAGAAACTCACGCCGTGCTGATACTCCGGGGACCGGAGGGCTTCACCACTCACCTGGAGACCACGCTCAGCACAGACGGGAAACCCAGGACGGTTCGCGTCACCAAGCCGGTCAACCCCACTCCGTGCAGGCCCTGCGAACGATGCTCGCCCGACATGACCAAAGAGCTCAGGGTTATCGAGAACCTGTCATCAGACACCAAAAAAGAGAGCAAACCGCTCATTCCACTGCTGGCCCAGGACTCTCTGCTCAGAGAGGGAGGCCATTCCACTCTTCTCCTCAACGGGGTGGAAGACAACAACAACCTGCTGAAGGAGATCGAGCCAGTGCTGAAACTCATCAGGAACAGCAAAAAAGACATCAATGGAGACGGTCAGAGAGTCGTAGAGAGGAAGGATGCTGAGGTGCAGGTGGAGAGGTGAGTGACGACAGATGCACACCAACGCGGCCCACAGTCCATTCACTGACCACTGATGTATATTAAACACTAAAATCTGTAATCTGATTGGCTGGTTTAATGTAAGCGCTTTATTAGACAGAAATTCTGATGACAAAGTCTAGACCCAACAGTTTGTAGATACATTAAAGACAATACACTGAAAACATCTTTCTTAATATTTTTGTCGTCTTTTTCAGTACAACGCATTTTTTTATTTTATTTCAAATATCTATGAATTCTGTAGTTACATTTTATTCAAGCAACACAATGACCAAGTGATATCATTATATCAAGTGATATTTAAACGATAAAAGCCAACTCAATTGAGTTTTTGCATATAGAACACAAACAAATCTGCCAAAAATGAACTTGGATTCATATTGACCTTTTTATTACATTGCAAAAAATGACTTTCTTACTTAGTCTTTTTTTCTTGTTTTCCAGTAAAAATGTCGAAACATTCTTGAATCAAGAAGCATCTTCTTGATGAGCAAAATGACCTATGAAAATAAGTCTTGTTTTTAGTAAAAAAAAAAAAGGAAATTTCAGTGAATTTGTGCTTAAAACAAGCAAAAAAATCTGACAATGGGGTAAGAAAAATAATCTTGAATTAAGGTTTACCTTTTTCTTAGTCACTCAATTCAAGATTATTTTTCTCGCCCCATTGGAAGATATTTTTTCAAGCCTAAACTCGCTTAAGAAAGCAAGACTTATATCTTAGGTCACTTTCATTCTGAAGTAAATGTGTCTTGATTGTAGATATTTGTACTGTAAAACAAGAAAAAAATAGAAATTCATTATTTTGCTCAACAAATACCAAACTTTAGACTGTACGATTACAGCTATTTTTATTTCGTTTCTATTACCTATTTTGTATGAATAGTTTTTAAGTCAGATTGACATTTTGGAAATAATGAAGAAACGGCTGTTGCTTTAGTTTCAAGCAACAACAAGGTCATGGGTTCAAATTCCCAGGCCAAAAACTGATAACAGTGTTCACCTTCAGTGCACTGTATGTCTGTCTGGATATAATGCGAAATGTGTAAATGTATTTAAAATAAAGCCACGAGGTAGTCATTTTCCATTTCTCAGAATCAGAAGAGCTTTATTGCCGAGTGTGCTTGCACACACAAGGAATTTTCTTTGGTGTTGGAAGCCTGTTGTGAGTTCACTTAGTTTAATCATACAGTGTGCTCCGCAGATAGGAATCTGATTTAGGTATTTAACTCAAAATAAGCCCAGGCGCCCAAACAATCGCAGGCGAAAAGTTTCAACATCGCATTCATCCTCTTCCCCGGGGAGTGAGTCATAGCATCAGAAATCAGTAAAGCACTTGCATTACCACAAATCCTCACCGTTTGAAGCTGAACATGGTTTTTGTTAATGTTTTGGAGTAAACGTCAGTAAGAGGCCACTGACCGGCTTTTTTTAACCCGCCCTTTTGCAATCAACATCACTTATTTCCAAAAAGTTCTTTTTAAATGTTCCAAGTGGTGGTGTGTGACTGAGGAAGACAACAGGAAATGACATCAGCGTAATTGGCTCAGAACACAAGCAAGTACTCTAAACATTATTGGTTTAATTTTGTAAACCACACACAAACCAAAAAAACATTCACAGTGTGCAGAATTCATCTTTTTTCAAATCTATACCTGCGGTTAGTGCTGCACGATAATGGGTAAAATGATTATTATTCGATTATCCTGTCACTTTATACTTAATTTCAGCCTTTGTATTACACTTTACATACGATTAGTACATGTTATATACTCTATATATTACTATATTGCTGCTGCTTCTGAAACCTCGTATCTCCATATTTGGCAATTTTCTATTTGCCATAAATCATATTGTTAGTCATCTTTTATGTTTGTCACTGGGTTTTTGCAACCCTACCCAATAAACAATATTAATGTGCTTGTCAATTTTGACGCCGCAGTGTTTAATCATTTAAAAAGTACAATGTTTTTTCCAATTCCTGAAAAACAGCGTATTTGGACACACGAGGTTTCGGAAGGACAACGGCCATATATAAAATCGTCATGGTGATGTTTTGTGTTTGCTGTTAGCATTTTAATACCGTGAAGATTATGCGTAATTAATCGTGGGAGGCAGAAATCGTTACCGCAATTAAAATATTAATTATGCTCCATTGCAAATTGATGTTCAAAAAATGTTATAATAATTTTTTTGCAACATGTAGGGGAAGGCTGGGGCTTGTTGTCACACTTCTTTTACTCTAGAGAATATTTCTAATGATACGTTTATTTTAAATAACCAGTTTCTGTTAAAGCCCTTGCACAAAACGTGTGTGACAACTTGCCCCCGCTTGACTTCAATGTTAAACCTAGCCTTGGTATCTCACATTAATTAATCAGAATTTTGATTTCTGAAAAGCTCGGCTTATATCGAGATATTTGAATTTTTTAAAAGGATGACATGGATTTCCTAAACGCAAATTATCGGTGTGTTTTTGCGTCTGTTACTTCATTGTGTATTTATTCAGTTCTGGCTCTGAGATTACTCTTGCTTTAGTGATCCGGAAGTACTAACAGGCAGTGTGAGAAGCTTCTAGCAACATTAAATATACAGTAGTACAGATAAAGATAGACATGACATGCATAATATTGTCATTTTGAGATCACAAACACCCGAGATTTCACATGGTCAGATTAACCTAAATGATTCGTTATAATGACCCAGAGAAGTCACACAGCCACTTACAAGTGCACCAGGATTGTTCTAATAAACATAAAGCAGCACGTATCTTATTTATTTGGCCACTAAAGGATGTTTAAGTGCATGAGAGTCACTGACTTTAATCAGTAGACCTAACAGGGTTGTAAAAACCAAACAAACCTCCAGTCTGTTTAAACCTGATTACACAAAACGGATTATCTCCAGACCTTGTGCTTCCTAACCGATGTCTGCGGTTAGCCAATCACGCTTCTCTCCCTCTTCTCACATTTGTGCTATGTGTGTTACTATCAATCCCATCATGCATTGCAGTGTCAGCTAGAAAAAAGGTGTTTACGTAACATTTTTAATTGCATCTGTACATCTGATATATGGTTTATATTTTAGGAGTATCTGAACAATTTTAGAGCTACAGTATTGAAACTTTTTTTTCTTGTTGTCATTATAATATAGAACATGACTAGAAATGAAGGAAATTAAAATTACCCAAAAAGTTTTGTCAACATTTCCCTTGACTTTGATAACAGGTCTTTTACAGTAAGCGAGTATTCGACATTAAATATAAGTTAAGCTGTATAATTTTATCGAAATAAAATAATTATTCTATATTGTAAAAAGACGAAAGATGTCATTCCATGGTTAGTTTGTTTCACAAAAAAAACCAAGGAATGTGTTTGGAGCGGGTGTGCGTGCATTTGTTTTCTTTTGGCTGACGAGCGAAAGTGTTTGTGACTTTCAGAGACCTTGATTTGGAAAACGGACAGAATGCCCAGCTGGCGTCGGATAATGACAGAGTGTTTGATGACCTCTGGAGAAAGGACAACATGCCTACAGTGCTTAACAACCCTTACTCTGAGAGTGACAAGGTAAAGCATGGTCTAAATGGCATCACACGTGGCTTTGAGAGACTGTTGAGTTCAGTCGGTAGTCTATCATTACTTGTTTCCCAGTTTTAAAAGTGTGAGTTCGGAAATATTGCACTTACTGTAAATAGTGCCTCACCTGCCAAGACTGTGTCCTACGCTTTAAAGTAAATATTCTAGTTAAAGAAAAGACTACAGCTTGATGTTAGTGGAGAGCCTTTTAGGTTACACAAATGTAACCTAAATCGGTGGTGCCCGACATGTGGGTTTTTGGGTCACAGGTGTATTCAGGTCACAGAGGACAGGAGAAAACAACACTTATTGTGAATAATACAGCTGCAAAAAATATGAGACCATTTCAAATTTTCATTTAATCAGCATTTCTAGATGTATTGTGGTCATTTCCGTCCAGTGTCTGTTGAATTTCAACAAAATCAAACCCGAGGAGTGACATACAGTCATCCAACAGCAACGTGAAAGATTGAGAGCATGAAAATCCACATAAAAAATAATGTAAATATTGCTTAAAAGTGAATATGAACTTGTTTTCTTTGCAGTATTTGAGGTCTGAAAAAATATTTTCTGTTATTTTGACCTGTTTCTACAGCTTCATTTTCTGCAAATAAATGCTAATAGAAACAATATTTTTATGTGAAATTTGGGAGAAATATTGTTAGTGGTTCACAGAATGAAACAATAATGATAATTTTACCTGAACACAGGCCTACCTATAATTAGTCAATTTAGATTTATATTTCAGTTTGTAGATGCTGCAGTAGATGCTCGCGTGGGCAGGTTGGGTGACAGGTTGGGTCCTTGAAAAGCACGAGTAAGGTCAATTATTTCGGTTTCGATTTTTCTTATGTCTCTGTCTCTATTGTTTGTTCTACAGTGCGTTATCTGCACAGTTGCTTTGCAACAATGAAAAATAGTTCAAATCACTGTAGAAATACATTTGAAATACATTAAATATATGTTCACTTGGAACGCTAAACGTGGTTTGTGTGAGGTGAATTATTGGCTGCTGAGAGCATGAAACCCAAATTTAAAGGACATTTAAAAACCAAACTCGCAAATGTCATATTTCTTAGACAAATATTAGACAGTATTAGTGAATCTCTGTTTGATTTGGAAGGGATGATTGGCCCAAAAATGAAAATTCTTTCATTTATTCACCCTCAAGTCATTTCAAACCTGTTTGACTTTCTTTCTTCGGCAGAACTCAAAAGAAGATATTTTGAAGAACGTTGATAACCAAACAACATTAAACCCCATTAACAAAAAAAAGAAACACTGAGACATTTCTCAAATTATGATTGTTTGTGTTCCACAGAAGAAAAGTGTCATATACAGGTTTTGAACGACTTGATTGTGAATAAATTATGACAGAATTTTTATTTTGGAGAACTCTTTCTTTTGGACATGCACAGTCTTACTCCGATTATGCTTAATAAGCTGATAACGTGTAAGTCATGTAAATCATCTTGCAAAGCTCATAAACGGCGTTTGATAGATATCCGTTTATTTTGTGTATGCAAAAATCCGCTTAAAAAGAAACCTGTTTTCACGTGTTTACATGCATAGTAATAAACCGGCTACGCATAAAACTGCGTTTACATGGAAGTTTGAGACTTGCCGGGTTTCTCGCGTGCAGTGACGTCACCGTCGATAGTCTGTTTAGTAATTAAAAATGCAGAGGGAAAATGGACAGAAGCTGTGTTTTTATATCTCTTCTCACGTCCGCAGTACCTGCATATGCAACAATAGTTCATCATTTTGATGTTTCCACATCAACTGCATGATTAGAGAACGGACTTTTATGCGTTATTTTACTATTACTTCCGTTTGGGACTTTTACTATTGCGCCATCAGACATGCGCACATAAACTAAACCGAGAGAAAACCGGTAATGGCGTTTACATGCGGCGCGAAATCTGAGTAATCGGCAAAAAAAAAACCTCTGCCGAACGGGTTTTGCTTACACCGTTTATGAGCTTTCCCCGATAAAAGAAAACCGTTTTAAGCGTTTACGTGACCTACTTGTTATCAGCTTATTAAGCATAATCGGAGTAAGACTGTGCATGTAAATGCACTCAGAGTTGGGTCGCATCATGACGTCCTGCGTAAAACCTGGGTCCCGAAGTAAAACCATTTGAAAACCACTGTTTTATAAACTCAGAAACCAACACACCCCTCTAAAGAACCTGTGATGTAACATCAAGTACTTTTTTACCATTACTGTCGACGTATAGAATGACAAATAACTCTTGAAAAGATTGTGTTTCTTGCTGCTTTGTTTCAAAATGATTGAATGTGTATTCATGCAGCTGTTTCCTGAAGATATGCAATTTTTCTTAATGGTTCTGCATGCATTGTGCAAACTACCTTACGTTTTTTCATACACGGTACATTTGTCCGTTTCTTTGACGTTAATGAATGTGAATGCACGTAACTCTGTGAGCACAGTAACGTATAGTAAAATGATGTCGAGCCCTCTCTCTGTAGCATCTGTCATTTACATTTACATTTACGCATTTGGCAGACGCTTTTATCCAAAGCGACTTACATTGCATTGTATTATACATTTGTTTCTGACTATGTGCAATCCCCTGGGATCGAACCCATGACCTTGGCATCGCTAGTGCCGTGCTCTAACCACTGAGCTACAGGAAAGCATGTCACATGGACTTCAGTACCCGCCGGCCGACGCTGGTACCATGTGTTTCTGAATCGCTGGCTGTGGGGGTAGCGGTGCTTACATTTCACTCCGGCACATGTCTCATCTGGCCTCTTGTGACGCACCATTCGTCTGAAAGAAACCGGATGGATGGAGTCGGTCCAGGAAAGCGAGGGAATGAATGAGTGCAGCTGTGCGGTGCTACAGAACAGAGTAAAGGAGTTGTTGTCTCTTTCCCTTTCTCATAATGTAGAGTCGGTAGTAATCGGCAGTGCGTAAGATGGGGCGGGGTGGAGGGGGTTGAGCAAGGCAGAGAATGAGAGGGGGACAAAAAATTGGCCCAACATTTTTTTAAATAAATGTGCCGGGTTCTTCTCAGTGATGCTGTAGAAGAGCGATTTTTGTACTCCAACGAATCTTTCAGTACAAGAAAAAAAAAACTTTTTGCGAAGTCAAGAATGAACACTTTCCAGCCTGCTAAACAGTGCAGTTGATCTGGGCACCACTTTACTCGTTGGTCTACATGTTCTTATCAGGTTGTTACAGAAAATCTGTTTGTTTTACATTTCTGCGTGAAGCTTTACATGAGACTTTGTTTTTTGACAGAAGCGTCTGTGCTAGGTCGAAACTAACCTTGCTGACACTTCAACAGAACGTGCGTCTCATTGCTTTAGTGACTGCAAAGCCACACGGGTGGGAGGAACTGAAATGTTTGAAATGATGATCACCCTTCGCTCCGTCTGATGATGGTTTAGGATTTGTAAAGTTGTCCAGGGTGAACAGCAGCGCTCTGCATAATTTAAAGTCTAATAAGGCACGATCGCCCGGTGGAAGTGATGCGAAGCAGAGCTGCCAACATCCTTTGTTGATTTTTATCATTTATTTTGATCATTTCTTATTATTTATGGTTATTTATTATGTCAATGCAATGCCCCTGAAGCATCCATTAATTCTTTCCTGCACAAATTATAATGACCTGAGTCAACCTCAATTTTGCAATGTAGCAGCTTTGCTTTGAAAGAGTGGGTGGAGTGAGCCATTGGTTGCAATTTGCAACCTCACCACTAGATGCCGCCAAAATTCTCAACATTGCTCCTTTAATATGCCTGTTTTTTTTTTTTGTTTATTGGTAGCTCTTAAGATTAGTCTGACAAATCAGCTTGTTACATAATAAAGTTTGCAGTTAATGTTATTCAGCAGAAACTGGTAAATAAACGTGCAGGTGGGAATCTGGATTCTGGTGTGAATCTGGATTCTGGTGTGATTCTGATATGACGCTGGTTTCTTGTGTTTCATGCTCTTCTCGTAAGTGCTTTGTGTGGGTAAGTGATTTCGAAGTGATGTTGTCAATTATCATCCATGTTTATGTACCGTATCTGTCTGTTATTGCCCTGGGCGACGCTGTCTTATACACAAAATCCTTACACAATACACTTCAAATAAAGTTCCCTTTTTCAATTTTACACCTTTATCAAACCGTGCTGCCGTCCTGTCACTGCACACTTGTATGTTTAAGGGTGTATCGTGTTCGCTTTTGTCCTCACGTTTCACTTCTGACAGATTCTTCTTCTCATCGTTTCAGCTTCAGACGTCTAGCGTGTGCAAACACGGTGTTCTTTGTGTCAACTCGGTGATGTGTTGGCTCGTCGATAATGATTGTGTATGTTGCATGTGTCGCCGAGTCTGAGAGAGAGTGCTGCTGTAGAACGAGACTGACTGATGTATTTCTTTTTCTGAGGAGGATTGAATCGATTGAGAACAAGGGCCCACTTTTCTTCCAGGGGACAGCGGGCGTAAGGGACCGAGATTGATATTCAGATTTGTATTCATATCAAACTGCCGCAATCGGTCTGTGAACTGTATCTTTTGAAAGAATAGATGGGAACTGTAATGGCCCCCAAATTGATTCCCGTCCGAGTCGGTGCTTATAGATTATTGCACAGAGCAATTTACAGTCATTCTTTGAATGGAGAATTCAACGGGAGAATCCCAAGCTCTCACCAATCAAAGCTCATTTAGGTCTTCGCCTGATAGTCCTGGTCTTGTCTGAAGGCTTTCGGTTTTTCGTTTCTTGATTGATAAGAGGGCAGAATAACCACACAACTTTACTTCTGGTCTTCAAGCATGTGCAAGTACTTCTATCAGTAACACCAGTGGACTAAAACTGTTTTGGGGTCTTGAAAAGTGTACGTTGGGTTAAAAGTGTTGGCTAAATGACGATTTGAATAAGTTTGCAGTTTAATAAGATTTGAAGTTTATCCCATCACAGCCAGAATCACAAGGAAGAGTTTCTCCCACTGAGACTGTGCAGAACGGAAGTCCCTCCAAATGTCCAAGATTCATGAAGATGAAGAACTGGGAAACCGGAGCGGTTTACAACGATGTTTTACACAACAACTCAGACAAGGTAGGTCACTCTAAAACAATATCATTTCTATCCCTGCTGAAAAAAAACAATAGAAACCCAACAGAAACCATTACAGGAATTCGAATGGTTTAACTTAAAATACCAGTATGAACCATTAGCTTTTTCCATTAAAACCATTACAAAATTCCTGTTTGTAGTGTGTTTTGGGCATTATTCCTCTAGGATTTAACCATCCCACCAATATAATTCATCACATACCAGTAAAACCATAACAGTTTCCATTAAAACCAATACAAATCCCTATAAAACCATTATAACTTCTTTAATGGTTTCCATTGTTTTTTTCAGCAGGGATGTAAGGTTGAAGAAGTAGAACAATACTTCATTTTTGCATGTTGTGAAATCATTTACAGATTATTTCTATAATATACAGATATAAAAAATAAGATGTCTGAATGTTTATGCTCCTGTTTTCATGCTTCATAGATACTGTTAGAATTGCTAGATGATAAATCAAAGATCGTACTTCTGTTCACATCTCAGATTGGTTTCTATGGCAACGCACGTAACGGATAAATGGATGTGTGGCTTTGTTGATAAGGACAAAATTATATTGATCACTTAATTTATTCACCTCTTGCCAAATATTGAAGATGCATGAAACCCTGAAAATTTGCCATGGTTTTATTATAGCCAAGTAAATGTAGTAACCAGGTTTTGGTGAATCGATTACAATTTGTATGTGCGATTTACGAATACCATAGTTAAATTATGGTTACTATAGTATAATCATGGTTAATCTGTAAATGGTAAACTTTTTTATTGATGGTACCATTGTGGTTAATTATCGTAAAAGAAGCAGGTATTGTTGACTATTAGTAGCGGATACAGGTAACATTGCTACCCTTAAAAACTGTTGTGTTAAACACAATTTGTCCTTAACTGAACACATGTGTGTGTGTACTAAAGGAAAACACATTTTGTGTTATGTTGTCCCATTTCTAAGATATTATTTCTATTATTTAAATTTTTTAAGAATTGTATTATTTACAGAAACAAAATTCCATAACACAAAAAATGTGTTACTATTTATCACGTCCTTTCTGAGAATGTAGTATTGGCAGGCACATTGCTTTTTTAAGTGACGTCACAACGAGAAATTGAAAGAACTTACAAGTTCGCCGAAAGGTATTTACAAATCGCAATCTCATAATTACGGTAATTCCAACATGACGTAAATGCAGAACTAGAGCTGAGGTTTGCTCCCATAGCCTCCATATGTCATATACAAATTGAGGATTAAAATTAGCCCGTGCCTCTCACTGTAGACACAAAGTCATGGTTACAGAGCTCTCGACGTTCTCTCTAAATCTGATTCATCCTGGTAAGAGAGGGTTACAAAGTTTCATGAGTGACTGCCTTTGCATGCTAATTGATGCTAATTACAGCTGCTGTGATTTATAATATATCACATTCTGAAGGATTTTTTTGAGTCGCATCCCCAACTCTACTGAATGTGGCAGCTGCAAGACTGAATTCGATCTGCCTTACGGCGGGTGAATGCGAAAAACGAACAAAAGTCTTTTTATTTTTAACATTGGTTCCCTGAGCACCATCACCGTAAGGGTATTTCTTAAGCCACTGCCACTTCTTTTATTAAAAAACACACAGTCTTAGTAGTACATTTAATTTGTCCTCTAACAGTGTCCTGAGTAGATACTGTATACTGTATATGGATTGCAGGATATTTCGTCTTCCTGGATTGTCACGAATATTCCCACCATCCTTTTTTTGGTGGAAATTAGAGTAGTGTAGTTGCATTTTAAACATGCCCAAAATAACCATTGTTTTGCAAATTTCAAATCGAGCATTTTATGTGTCCTAAATATGAACGTTTAAAGTGATCGTTCACCCAAAAATGAAAATTCTGATATTTTGAAGAATTTTATTTTTTGGTCTTCTGAGAACAGTCATGCAGGTTTGAAATGACAAGGTAAATGATGACAGAATTTTCATTTTTGGGTGAACATTTGTATGAAAATCTGTACATAGATGGCATTAAAAAGGTAAATGTACTGTACATATAATTCAATGATAACAAACCAAATCTGGTACCCTTAGGTTAGTCTAGGTTGGTCTACATTGAAGGTCATGGGACATAAAAACAAAACTCCTTATTTACACAGCACTAGAGCCGTCCTGTTATTTTTAGTCTTTCCACCTCTAATCCAGTGCACATATTAGCATCTACAGTTCATTTCAAATCTAATATTACACTGACCATATGAGGATTTTCCTCCAGGCGATGAACAGCTTCCGACTGACCCTTCATTCCTTTTTTGAGCTTTGATGAAGTCTGCCACTGAAGTCTTCTCAACAGCAGTATATATTACAGTAGTATGATCGTTGTAAATAATGGCTCCCTATCTGAGCGGAGAATACGATTAGAATAGGTTTTTAATTATCACTCAATGCCCGGATTACACCAACGTGTCATGTTGCGTAATGTCTGCGGCCTGTTTCACACGTGTTGAATTATTTTTACGTTTGCTTATTAAAATACATTCTCTTGTTTGTAGGTGCCAATCTGCACTGAGAGTGTGTGTATAGGTTCTATTATGATGCCACATCAGCACAGTCGCAAACCAGATGAAGTGCGAACGAAAGAGGAACTGCTGTCGCTCGCTACAGATTTCATCGACCAGTACTACACATCGATCAAAAGGCAGGCCAGAGATCTGATGCTACCTTTGTCTGTTGACAATTGAATACAATTGTTTTTAACTATCAGCTTCTTTCTGAGCAGATGTGCCTCCAAGGCCCATGTCGACAGATTGGAGGAGGTCAAAAAAGAGATTGAAACTTCAGGAACCTATCAACTGAAGGACAACGAGCTGATCTATGGTGCCAAACACGCATGGAGGAATGCAGCTCGCTGTGTGGGACGTATCCAGTGGTCCAAACTACAGGTGCTTATCTACTTTCCCTACAAGATGATGAAAATTTGCACGTGCTGTGTGCTTTGATGCTATGTAAATCTTTCCCCGCCAGCGTTTTTGAAAAAAGTTTCCAGCCAGTGCCAGTGTTATTGATAGTGTTCGCAAAACTTTGTTGTATGAATATAACTGAACATATTCTAGCTTCATTGCTAAAGAAACGCAGCATTTCCAGCTTTTTTGTTCAGAGACTTTGTCCAGATCAGAGACAGAATGATGAAACGACTGAAAAATCAATGGCGGAAGCATTGTGTCGTAAATTAGGGAAAAGTTTTGACATTGGTGGGGAATGAGTCAATCGCATACCTTTGTTATTTGTCTTATATTTGCCAGTCTGTCCCCCTGTTATATAGAGACCACTTTTTACAATCCCGATTTTTCCCAATAGGGTTGTCGCCATTGTCAATAACTGCCATACCTTGATCATTTGAAACGTGCGATAATATCGTAAACATTTCGCCACTTGTTTAAACTTTTTCCTTAAGAGCCACAATCGGAGCCGATTCTTCCTATAGGCAAACTACGCAAGTTGCGTAGGGCCCCTGCACCACCAGGGGGCCTCCATGAGTACCGAATCAAAAACACTATAATGTAAACAAGACGCGGATTCAACTTTCTGCCTTCGGAGTGTTCTGTTATAAACTTTACAGGAATCATTTGGAAATTTCCTTTTTAATACTTAATATATTTAATTACTGTGACATACTCGGACATCATGCAGTGCGCGCAGGTGATGACATGCGCATAATGTGATGATGCGTCTTATTACATATGGCTTCAAAACGAAGCTATCCGTATGTAACAGAAAAAACGGCAACAACGTGAAGCAAAAGAACAAGAACTAGAAGGCATGTGTTTTTGTACTATTTTTAAGTCTTATTTAGTTTTGTCAACTTATGCAAGTACATATTTACAAAACAGTTGTTTGGACGTTCGTGAATTTAGGGACCGTCTCCAAAGCTACATACACATTAATAAAACTTCAATAACATTTACAAGGAATGACAAAACCAGCTGTGCAATGTTCATGTGAGTCTCAGCTATAATGCACACCACTGCATTTCGTTTGCCCATGATAATATGTAATTTTTGTGTCATCACATTTAGAGAATAATTGATATGTTTTGTTTTCGAATGCTTAGCTTTCTTGAGTAAACTTATCATGTTTTATTTTTGTTAATCACTCATTTGATTAGTAAAAAGCTAGATGGTTCCAGAGCCATGTGTTACTTTAGGTAAAGGATTATTTACATGTGAATCAAAATGTGAATTTAATTTATACTTAATTGTTCTTACTGTCAGTTTAAGGTTTTTTGTCTTCCAGTTTTAATTTGTTTAAGTGTGTTAATTGATTTATCATTTTATATCTTATAGTTTACAGTTATGCTCATCTAATTTGAACTATTATGACAAGGGCCGCTCACAAAGGTTTGCATAGGGCCCCCAGACGTCTAGGATTGGCACTGGCCACAAACTACACTCGTATTTGCAAATCATTGGCCCAAAAAAGAAAACTTAAAATCAATAATACTGCTGGTCAGTTTTATCTTAAATTGTATGTATTTATCAAAGCATTCTATACCGCGATAATACCGGCAACACAACGATAACCGTGTGGTAAAAATCTGATACCGTGACGGCCCTATTTCCCAATAGATAAAATACATTTTTTTCACTTGGGAATATTTTTCGCAAGTTTCTTTTGTAGATATCAGAAATAAAACGGTTTGCAACTTTAAGGCCCCTCAAAATCTATAAAAATGTGATGTACAACTTCATCAAAGTTTCACTTGAACAAACGTTAAACATAACCTTTTCCTGTAAAACTGAAGAATAGTCTCATTCCAGTAGTTGAATTCCCTCAAAAACAATATTATGCAAAAGATGCAGCGTTACACAATGCTTTTCTTCATCAAACCATTTCCAAAAGCTCCAGCAGTGCCATATCCATTGCAATGCAGTGTGAGCAAATATAAATGCAGTGATAATGAATAAAAGAATCTTTCTCTCTGTTGAGGTTTTTGATGCTCGAGACTGCACGACCGCTCACGGGATGTTTAATTACATCTGCAACCACATCAAATACGCCACCAACAAAGGGAACCTCAGGTTAGTGTGGCCGCTGTTCACCGCCTCTGCCTTGCTTTTCCCTGCGTCTCATTTTCTCTTCTCCTGTCAAACTGTGTGTTTCTGTGCACTCTGTGTCACCTTGTTCCACAGCCCTCGGTGAAGCACCTGCCACGGCGAAGCCGAGCGCTGGCACAGCTACCGCCGCGCAAAGCTAATCACACCCGACACTTACTCTCTGTTCAGTTTAATTAATGTCAGTCTAACAGAAAGATTAGAGCCTCAGAGAGAGAGAGAGAGAGGGAAAATTAAAGACTGAAAGGAAATGCTTTTATACAGTTCAGAAGCTCTCTCAAAAATCTGAAGCACCGCGCTTGCCTGTTGCATCATCATGAGCTGTCAGA
Organism: Triplophysa rosa; assembly: GCF_024868665.1. NCBI lineage: Eukaryota > Metazoa > Chordata > Actinopteri > Cypriniformes > Nemacheilidae > Triplophysa > Triplophysa rosa. The sequence continues at coordinate 32,973,245 of NC_079891.1, read as the reverse complement.
AGAAACGTCAGAGGTCTTTGACACTTTTTCTGCGCGTAGACAAAATAATTTTTCCTCTGCGTTTGCGAGCTTGCCGGTGACCCAAATTTCATCCAGAGCTGTATTTTGAGAGTGACGGCACCGGATTCGTTGAACTGACACTTTGCTCTTAGCGTGCCGTTGAAGTTAGTAAACAAGTAAAGGCACGTAGACAAATCTCTGTGAACCCTGACGTGTCACTGTGATGTATTTTCAGCACTCTGATATTATTCGCTTGCTTCATTTCTCTTAAAACTCAATAAATTGTATTGTAAACTCTTACAATTGGCTATTTAGTATCAGAACCACTTGTAACAGCTGTTGGCCAGTTTGGCATACATTCTTTTCCCTTACTTAAAGAAAGAAAAATCATAGATGAGATGGCTTTAATGTAATGTTATTTCATATCGTTTCAATAGAGAGCAAATGGAAACTTTTGCTTAAAGGGACAGTTCATGCAAAAATGAAAATGCTGTCATCATTTACTCACCCTCGAGTTGTTCCAAATTGGTATACATTTCTTTGTTCTGATGAACACAGAGAAAGATATTTGGAAGAATGCTTGTAACCAAACAATATTTGGCCGCCATTGACTACCATAGTAGGAAAAATGACAATGATGGTGAAAAGTGCCCCAGAACTGTTTGCTTTCCTACATTCTTCAAAATGTCTTCTTTTGTGTTCAGCAGAACAAAGAAATTTATAAAGACATTTTTCCTACTATGGTAGTCACTGCTGGTGGCCAAGAACTGAATATCTTGCTCTGTGTAAGGTTTGGAACAACTTGAGGGTTAATAAATGAAGACATTCATTTCATTTTGGGGTGAACTGTTCCTTTAAGTCATCTGCTTCTCAGAAATCTCACAAATGTCTCCATTAGAGTTTTAGAAGAGATCTCCAGAATGTGTCAAACTGAGCTCAGATCTGTCAAGTCTGCCATATGAACGCAAATATTTTTCATCAAATTTACCGAAATCCAGATTATTTTACCTCTAGAATCTACATTCATATTACACCTATTCCAACAATTGTTTAATTTGCTTTTATATTTATTTTCCTCGGTAATTTTAGCAGAAACATCTAAGACCAAGTCGATACTTAAATGAAACCCAAATAAGAACTCCATCAAATCTCCTGAGCTATGTAAAAGCAACAGATGACCAACATCTGACAATTTTCTCTGGGCATCAGCCTGTCATTTACATTACATTACGAGTACAGTAGAATGTAAATATTCAGTTTTGAGTTGATAAGGTTAAGAAGATCTGTCTGTTAGAGGAGATGTACAAAATATCTACCAGATGATGCTTATCATTGTCACTCTGATGTGCAGATCGGCTATCACCATCTTCCCCCAGAGGACGGATGGAAAACGCGACTTCCGTGTGTGGAACGGACAGTTGATCCGCTATGCTGGTTACAAGCAGCCTGATGGATCCATACTCGGAGATCCAGCCTCACTGGAGCTTACAGAGGTGAGATCAGAGAGCTGCGACACGAGATGACGGACCAGCAGGCCTACGGGTCTAGAGTCTATGAAGAACATCTTTTGGAGTAACATGGGAAAATGTTTATTTAAAAAAGTCCAATGTTACTTTCCAAGTATCCATTCTCTGCAGATGTTTTTAAATATCTAAACATGCTTTATTTGGTGTTTTACTTTGATTGGTATAGATCTGTGTTCAGCAAGGCTGGAAAGCTCCAAAAGGCCGTTTTGACGTTTTGCCGCTTCTTCTCCAAGCCAACGGGAACGATCCTGAGCTCTTTGAGATACCAGATGATCTTGTGCTCGAGGTTCCCATCATCCATCCAAAGTAAGAGCCAAATACGTAGAATACATTTTTTCAGTAAGATATAGGCCGTTTTATCAGATGCGCGCGCCGGGACTGCAGTTAACTTCCGGTCTGTGTTTGGCTAGTGTCTAATAATATAACTTTTTGCATTTTATTTAATTTTCGTTAATAATGATTGATATTATTTTTATTGTATAATAATTGTATTAAATGAACGATTTGTTGAATTTTGTGGTATGTTCAGTTGATTAAATAAACAATTTGTTGAATAGGTCCTGTAGTTTGGTCGCATTTAAAGAAACCGTATGGTACATTGGCATCTTGCGATTAAGCTTGGTATCGCAGTCTAAATTCAAAATATTGGAGAGACAGGTTTAGCCAAGTAACGGTTCTTCTCTGTTTATTTTGCTTGTTATCAGAAATAATCTCTATTGTTTGTGATTGTGTACCGGAAGTTAAGGGCAGTCCATGAACGTGCGCATGCACAATAGCAGTTTGTTTATTTTCTCATTTTGAAACCGTCTGAAACTAACTGAAACCGTTGATGAAACTAACTGAAAATGATTGTATGCAAAAACAAAAAGACCCTTAAAACTGTGGTTTACTGTGAATTTAGAAAGGGCTAAGGGGCGTAGTTTGGCACAACGCAGAATGGCTTCTTCGGGCTTAGTGCTTTAGTTCATTATTGGCATGTAGATTTATAACACTCAAAGAACCAATTAGCCAAGCAAACATCTTAATGGAGAATGCATTTGCATATTAGTTAGCGAAGACACGCATGTATTACCCTTCAACAATTACAAGTTAATGCAAAGCGAAATTTAGCCTAATAATGATGAAAATGCTACTGCATTGCTCAAGCTTGCCACCAGAACACAATTTCGCTGTATTAAGGACAGACGTTGGTAGAAATGGGCTCTTAGCAGAACACCTGAGGAGCCTGCAGGTGCGTGTTTAGAGATAATGATCGTTTTGGCAGAGCATACCGTGTGCGCTTTTACTGGGAAATTATAATAAAAAGTGTAAGCGGAAATCCATTCCAAGCTTAATATGGTACATCCACGTATGCCAAGAAATTGTACCGACTGCATTATATATGCAACTTTTCAATGCCATCCCAGCTGCTCACGAGACAACTATACTTGAATTTTTTTATGCTCTACATAAAAGACGTAAAAGTGTATGTTCTGAAGTTTACTTGGTGGTCATCATGATCCTAAGCGACTTTTCTTAGCTCATACCGAATAGGCTTTACAGAAAAGGGTTATTAATGGAAAATAAAACTATTAAAATATTCTGTTCATTGAAATGAGAAATGTTGCCTTAGCAATAAACTGAAATATTTTTAGGTTGAGGCATAAAAATGATTAACTATAAATAAATAGAAACTAGGGCTGTCAAACGATTAATCGAGATTAATCGCATCCCGAACAAAAATTTGCGTTTAAATAATATGTCTGTTTACTGTGCATAATAATTTTGTATTTCTAAACACCTACACATACATGTATACACATTTAGGAAATATTTACATACATATATGTATGTATGCATGCATGCATGCTTGTTTGTTTGTTTGTTTGTTTGTTTGCAATTTAAATTATATATAAATGTTTATATTTTTCTTAAACATATGCATGTGTGTGTATGTTTTCATATATACAAAATTAATATCCAAAGTACGCAGACATATTGTAACACAGTTCAATGTAGGGAAGGAAGGAGGCGGGAACCGGCATCATTCAAACAATAAACTTTTAATCGTGAAAGTAAATAAACAATAATAAAACAGGCCGGCAGCCCCTCGCGGCCGACTGCCGGCCAAACAAACTGACTCCACTTAACTTCCGGGCCCGGGTCCTCTCTCTCGATGGTCCGGTCGCTCGTCCTCTTATGCTCCCGAGCTCCCCCGTGAGGCATGCGGGGACCGGCGGTCGCACAGCTGACACTCGTTGCCACTTACGCCGCCGGCCCCGCCTTACTCGCCCCACGGCTCTCGCCCCGCCTTCCTCGCTACATACCCCCATCACCCCTCACAGGCCGGGGGGCAGCACCGAGCCTGTGCTTACTCCCCCCCGGGGGCCTTCTCCCATGAGGGCCCCAGTGACCGGGGCATGCACGGACGAGACGAGAGAAGGAGCCGGGAGCTTCCCGAGCGACCGGGACGAGAGAGGGGAGAGAGGACAAAAAAAAAAAAAGTGGTCCGGTTCCCCGACACGCTGCCGCTCGGTCCTCAGCCCAGCCGTGAGGCTCTTCCTCGCGGTGCTATGCGGTGGTGCGGGGACGCTCCGGGGCGACCTGATCCTCCTCCGCCTCCTGGCGGCCGGCGATGGCTTCGCCCCGAGGGCAGCCGGCAGCGAGCCGTCCGTTCCCTGCTCTTCCCCTTTTCCTTGGTGGACAGTAGCAGGCTCCGGCCCACGGCAAACGGACCGAACTCCTCCGCTCCCTCTTCTACGGCCGCCACCCCACCTCGGCCCAGGAGCCCGGCAGCGAGGTCTTCGTCCCCCGTCGAGCTTTCTCTCTCCGGCACCACCGCTTCGAGCAGCCGCTGGCGGACCTCCTTCGTCCGTGCTGCCCGAACTCCCCAGCACCGCGAGGCCGCTCGGCGGCGAGGGCTCCTCGACAGCATGTCCCTCCTTCCTCCCGGGTTTCGGCACCAATGTAACACAGTTCAATGTAGGGAAGGAAGGAGGCGGGAACCGGCGATCATTCACAAAACTTTAATCAAAATAAACAAACAATAATCCAAGAATAAAAGACCGGCAGCCACCTCACGGTCGACTGCCGGCCACACAAACATAAACAAACTTAACAGTTTCCGGGCCCGGGTCCTCTCTCTCGATGGTCCGGTCGCTCGTCCTCTTATGCTCCCGAGCTCCCCCGTGAGGCATGCGGGGACCGGCGGTCGCACAGCTGACACTCGTTGCCACTTACGCCGCCGGCCCCGCCTTACTCGCCCCACGGCTCTCGCCCCGCCTTCCTCGCTACACATATATTATGTAAACACAAACTTTTATTCTGGATGCGATTAATCGCGATTAATCATTTGACAGCCCTCATAAAAATGAAGATGAAACTGAAATAAAATTTATGAAATGTATACAGCAATATGAATAATAAAATAAACAATATAAGACAGCACATAACAAAATTGCTAAAAATTCAACTTAAAACGTAAAAAGCTAATTCAAATTATTAAAATAGAATTTACAGTAACTCTAACTAAAAAACTTTGGCTTGAACATGAAGAAACTACAATGTCCAAAATCGTTTATTTATCCATAGTATGTGTCAAATAAAATAAAACCTTTCAAAAACATAATTTTTTGGCGTTACAGAAATGTTAGCAGTTGCTTTACAGGTGTTCAGTGATTTACTATGTTTGACACATGTCTGTCTGTAACCTGTAACATCATGTTTGACATAATGCCATCAATATTGTTTGTCCTCTCTGTACTATAGGCTCGACTGGTTTAAGGATCTGAATCTGAAGTGGTACGGTCTTCCTGCTGTGTCTAACATGCTGTTGGAGATCGGTGGGCTGGAGTTCACCGCCTGTCCATTCAGCGGCTGGTACATGGGCACTGAGATCGGCGTCAGAAACTTCTGCGACAACTCACGATACAACATTCTGGAGGTAAAGTCCCAGAAATACACCATAGACTGTACACAGCCTCACCTGCCTCCTTAAAATAAAACACCCTGCCATAGTCTGCCCAACCTGCAATACATTTTTAATGCATGTGTATTTTAAAAACGCAAAGAGCTGATAACAATTGATGGTATCACAGCCTGTATCAGGTTTGTTATCGGTTTTGTTTGAGGGTTATACATATATATGAGAGACCCTTTAATAATATCATTTAAAAGGTGTGATCCTTCTTTTGATTCCCTCAAAATAAATTAATGTCGGATAAGATTGGCTTCCCCATTTTCTCAAGATCTCCAGTGGTGGATCATGAATGGCAGTTCTATTAACCTCAGATCAGACCCGGTGAGATTAGAGTAGAATCAGACGTCTGTGTACAGTATGATTCATACCTTTCAATTTCAGGAAGTAGCCACGATGATGGGTCTGGACACGAGGAAGACATCGTCCTTGTGGAAAGACCAGGCGCTGGTGGAGATCAACATCGCTGTTCTTTACAGCTTTCAGGTGGGTTTCAAACTAACACATGCTTGGAGCAAACCCGTATTTGGTGCCTGAAATCATCAACTTGTACGCGAAATGAGTAGTATGTACTAAACCTCAGTACGCAAAAAATACCTTAAATTCTGCTGAAATGTTTAGGACACTTTTCTCTCCCATGATGCCTAGGGAGCTGAGGAGCCATCAAATTAAAAAAGAAATAAAAATACCAGAAAACTAAGTCTTGGGGCTCTTTCAAGTGTAAAAATTGTACTTGTTTAACAAGTAAATTGTTTTTGTGGTTGTTGATTGTACGTCATCATAGGTGAACGATCGTAGGGGTCATGTGACAGTAAAAACATTGCAGATGTAGAATGCATAATGCACCCGCACATACAACCCGATCTCACTGGAGTTCGTATCTATTTTACGAAGGTGGTTCATTCGTATGAATTCATACAAATTAATCATACAAAAACGTGCGATTACTAGAATAAAAGCAATAGTAAAGGGCCACCCCAACTCCGCCCCTAAACCTAACGTCACTGGCGCGAAAGCAAATCGTACTAAAATGTACGAATGAGATCATACTAATTAGTCAAAACTAGCCACCTCGTAAAATAGTTACGCATATGCGTGAGATTGTGTTGACAAACTATATAGAACATACTGTGTTAAAGGTTGATAAGTACTTCATGTAATTCACTACGTGCTGTCACAGTACACAATTTTCATATGCAGGGATACTCTTGGTTGTATTTCCTGATAAAACAGGAAGTTTGTCATGAAACGTGATGTCGCTGCTTTGTTAGCTTTTGATTTGAAGTTTTGTGCGTGTGGTGTTAGGAGGTGGGTCGTTTTTATTCTAGAGGGCAGTTTATTGGATAAAATATTATGCATCAGTCCCTGCGTCATGAATATTTTTGGTTTCTTTACCTGGAAAAGAGACATGCCTCAAGGAAAATACAGACCTTCTGTGACTGAAGAATCATGGCAATTGTTATTTATTGAATACTCCATGCAGTTTGTTTACCCGCAAGTCGTTGTTTCCTTTTAAAAGGCTTTTACCCTAGGTTTCGACTTGAGTAAATTGAGTAGATATTGGTGAGTAACTGTGCTCATATTATATTATTTCAGATGTAGACAAAACAATGACAACAATTCAATCCATTAGGAATGCAGCATTGCAAGCCAATCTGAAAATATAAGTGGGCGGGTTTTATTAAGAGATGTTACCAGTAACAATGCACACAATATTGTGTATTCATGCGTATGAATTTTTTCATACTCATTTCAGATTGTTTCATACATTTAGCATGTATAGTTTTTGTGAGACAAATAATTATGTAGTTGCCATTTTTTCCTCATTTGTTACGCAGATGACAAAGGTTACCATCGTAGATCATCACTCAGCCACTGAGTCCTTCATGAAACACATGGAGAACGAGTACCGGGTGAGAGGCGGTTGCCCGGGCGATTGGGTGTGGATAGTGCCGCCCATGTCAGGAAGCACTACACCTGTTTTCCATCAGGAAATGCTCAACTATCGCCTCACGCCGTCCTTTGAGTACCAGGTTTGTCTTTTGTTTTGTTTGGGTTAAAGCAGTGGTTCTCAAACATTTTCGATGCAAGGCCCCCTAAATAAAGACTTGTAATCTTAAACTTAGACTTTTTATTAAACTAAAAACATATTCAGTTATACAATGCTGGAACATCTACTCTTTTGGTTGGTGGTCTTATTTTTCTGATGTTTGATTGCATAAAATCAATGATAAATGTCTATATTTCATAAAATGTTACAAAATCTGTGGCCCCCCTGGATCCATCTTAGGCCCCCCCCAGTTTGAGAACCACTGGGTTTGTCACGACCAGAGCGTGGTGGAAGAGAGAACCCAAGCGCAGGCAGGCAGTGAAGGGGTTAACAAAAGACTTTATTCAAAAACACAACACAAAACACCCTCGATGGGGGAAAAACAAAACTAAGAGTTATAACTAAAACAAGAGACTTCCCACGAGGGGGCAAAATGAAAACAAGNTGATCTGAGGTTAATAGAACTGCCATTCATGATCCACCACTGGAGATCTTGAGAAAATGGGGAAGCCAATCTTATCCGACATTAATTTATTTTGAGGGAATCAAAAGAAGGATCACACCTTTTAAATGATATTATTAAAGGGTCTCTCATATATATGTATAACCCTCAAACAAAACCGATAACAAACCTGATACAGGCTGTGATACCATCAATTGTTATCAGCTCTTTGCGTTTTTAAAATACACATGCATTAAAAATGTATTGCAGGTTGGGCAGACTATGGCAGGGTGTTTTATTTTAAGGAGGCAGGTGAGGCTGTGTACAGTCTATGGTGTATTTCTGGGACTTTACCTCCAGAATGTTGTATCGTGAGTTGTCGCAGAAGTTTCTGACGCCGATCTCAGTGCCCATGTACCAGCCGCTGAATGGACAGGCGGTGAACTCCAGCCCACCGATCTCCAACAGCATGTTAGACACAGCAGGAAGACCGTACCACTTCAGATTCAGATCCTTAAACCAGTCGAGCCTATAGTACAGAGAGGACAAACAATATTGATGGCATTATGTCAAACATGATGTTACAGGTTACAGACAGACATGTGTCAAACATAGTAAATCACTGAACACCTGTAAAGCAACTGCTAACATTTCTGTAACGCCAAAAAATTATGTTTTTGAAAGGTTTTATTTTATTTGACACATACTATGGATAAATAAACGATTTTGGACATTGTAGTTTCTTCATGTTCAAGCCAAAGTTTTTTAGTTAGAGTTACTGTAAATTCTATTTTAATAATTTGAATTAGCTTTTTACGTTTTAAGTTGAATTTTTAGCAATTTTGTTATGTGCTGTCTTATATTGTTTATTTTATTATTCATATTGCTGTATACATTTCATAAATTTTATTTCAGTTTCATCTTCATTTTTATGAGGGCTGTCAAATGATTAATCGCGATTAATCGCATCCAGAATAAAAGTTTGTGTTTACATAATATATGTGTAGCGAGGAAGGCGGGGCGAGAGCCGTGGGGCGAGTAAGGCGGGGCCGGCGGCGTAAGTGGCAACGAGTGTCAGCTGTGCGACCGCCGGTCCCCGCATGCCTCACGGGGGAGCTCGGGAGCATAAGAGGACGAGCGACCGGACCATCGAGAGAGAGGACCCGGGCCCGGAAACTGTTAAGTTTGTTTATGTTTGTGTGGCCGGCAGTCGACCGTGAGGTGGCTGCCGGTCTTTTATTCTTGGATTATTGTTTGTTTATTTTGATTAAAGTTTTGTGAATGATCGCCGGTTCCCGCCTCCTTCCTTCCCTACATTGAACTGTGTTACATTGGTGCCGAAACCCGGGAGGAAGGAGGGACATGCTGTCGAGGAGCCCTCGCCGCCGAGCGGCCTCGCGGTGCTGGGGAGTTCGGGCAGCACGGACGAAGGAGGTCCGCCAGCGGCTGCTCGAAGCGGTGGTGCCGGAGAGAGAAAGCTCGACGGGGGACGAAGACCTCGCTGCCGGGCTCCTGGGCCGAGGTGGGGTGGCGGCCGTAGAAGAGGGAGCGGAGGAGTTCGGTCCGTTTGCCGTGGGCCGGAGCCTGCTACTGTCCACCAAGGAAAAGGGGAAGAGCAGGGAACGGACGGCTCGCTGCCGGCTGCCCTCGGGGCGAAGCCATCGCCGGCCGCCAGGAGGCGGAGGAGGATCAGGTCGCCCCGGAGCGTCCCCGCACCACCGCATAGCACCGCGAGGAAGAGCCTCACGGCTGGGCTGAGGACCGAGCGGCAGCGTGTCGGGGAACCGGACCACTTTTTTTTTTTTTGTCCTCTCTCCCCTCTCTCGTCCCGGTCGCTCGGGAAGCTCCCGGCTCCTTCTCTCGTCTCGTCCGTGCATGCCCCGGTCACTGGGGCCCTCATGGGAGAAGGCCCCCGGGGGGGAGTAAGCACAGGCTCGGTGCTGCCCCCCGGCCTGTGAGGGGTGATGGGGGTATGTAGCGAGGAAGGCGGGGCGAGAGCCGTGGGGCGAGTAAGGCGGGGCCGGCGGCGTAAGTGGCAACGAGTGTCAGCTGTGCGACCGCCGGTCCCCGCATGCCTCACGGGGGAGCTCGGGAGCATAAGAGGACGAGCGACCGGACCATCGAGAGAGAGGACCCGGGCCCGGAAGTTAAGTGGAGTCAGTTTGTTTGGCCGGCAGTCGGCCGCGAGGGGCTGCCGGCCTGTTTTATTATTGTTTATTTACTTTCACGATTAAAAGTTTATTGTTTGAATGATGCCGGTTCCCGCCTCCTTCCTTCCCTACATTGAACTGTGTTACAATATGTCTGCGTACTTTGGATATTAATTTTGTATATATGAAAACATACACACACATGCATATGTTTAAGAAAAATATAAACATTTATATATAATTTAAATTGCAAACAAACAAACAAACAAACAAACAAGCATGCATGCATGCATACATACATATATGTATGTAAATATTTCCTAAATGTGTATACATGTATGTGTAGGTGTTTAGAAATACAAAATTATTATGCACAGTAAACAGACATATTATTTAAACGCAAATTTTTGTTCGGGATGCGATTAATCTCGATTAATCGTTTGACAGCCCTAGTTTCTATTTATTTATAGTTAATCATTTTTATGCCTCAACCTAAAAATATTTCAGTTTATTGCTAAGGCAACATTTCTCATTTCAATGAACAGAATATTTTAATAGTTTTATTTTCCATTAATAACCCTTTTCTGTAAAGCCTATTCGGTATGAGCTAAGAAAAGTCGCTTAGGATCATGATGACCACCAAGTAAACTTCAGAACATACACTTTTACGTCTTTTATGTAGAGCATAAAAAAATTCAAGTATAGTTGTCTCGTGAGCAGCTGGGATGGCATTGAAAAGTTGCATATATAATGCAGTCGGTACAATTTCTTGGCATACGTGGATGTACCATATTAAGCTTGGAATGGATTTCCGCTTACACTTTTTATTATAATTTCCCAGTAAAAGCGCACACGGTATGCTCTGCCAAAACGATCATTATCTCTAAACACGCACCTGCAGGCTCCTCAGGTGTTCTGCTAAGAGCCCATTTCTACCAACGTCTGTCCTTAATACAGCGAAATTGTGTTCTGGTGGCAAGCTTGAGCAATGCAGTAGCATTTTCATCATTATTAGGCTAAATTTCGCTTTGCATTAACTTGTAATTGTTGAAGGGTAATACATGCGTGTCTTCGCTAACTAATATGCAAATGCATTCTCCATTAAGATGTTTGCTTGGCTAATTGGTTCTTTGAGTGTTATAAATCTACATGCCAATAATGAACTAAAGCACTAAGCCCGAAGAAGCCATTCTGCGTTGTGCCAAACTACGCCCCTTAGCCCTTTCTAAATTCACAGTAAACCACAGTTTTAAGGGTCTTTTTGTTTTTGCATACAATCATTTTCAGTTAGTTTCATCAACGGTTTCAGTTAGTTTCAGACGGTTTCAAAATGAGAAAATAAACAAACTGCTATTGTGCATGCGCACGTTCATGGACTGCCCTTAACTTCCGGTACACAATCACAAACAATAGAGATTATTTCTGATAACAAGCAAAATAAACAGAGAAGAACCGTTACTTGGCTAAACCTGTCTCTCCAATATTTTGAATTTAGACTGCGATACCAAGCTTAATCGCAAGATGCCAATGTACCATACGGTTTCTTTAAATGCGACCAAACTACAGGACCTATTCAACAAATTGTTTATTTAATCAACTGAACATACCACAAAATTCAACAAATCGTTCATTTAATACAATTATTATACAATAAAAATAATATCAATCATTATTAACGAAAATTAAATAAAATGCAAAAAGTTATATTATTAGACACTAGCCAAACACAGACCGGAAGTTAACTGCAGTCCCGGCGCGCGCATCTGATAAAACGGCCTATATCTTACTGAAAAAATGTATTCTACGTATTTGGCTCTTACTTTGGATGGATGATGGGAACCTCGAGCACAAGATCATCTGGTATCTCAAAGAGCTCAGGATCGTTCCCGTTGGCTTGGAGAAGAAGCGGCAAAACGTCAAAACGGCCTTTTGGAGCTTTCCAGCCTTGCTGAACACAGATCTATACCAATCAAAGTAAAACACCAAATAAAGCATGTTTAGATATTTAAAAACATCTGCAGAGAATGGATACTTGGAAAGTAACATTGGACTTTTTTAAATAAACATTTTCCCATGTTACTCCAAAAGATGTTCTTCATAGACTCTAGACCCGTAGGCCTGCTGGTCCGTCATCTCGTGTCGCAGCTCTCTGATCTCACCTCTGTAAGCTCCAGTGAGGCTGGATCTCCGAGTATGGATCCATCAGGCTGCTTGTAACCAGCATAGCGGATCAACTGTCCGTTCCACACACGGAAGTCGCGTTTTCCATCCGTCCTCTGGGGGAAGATGGTGATAGCCGATCTGCACATCAGAGTGACAATGATAAGCATCATCTGGTAGATATTTTGTACATCTCCTCTAACAGACAGATCTTCTTAACCTTATCAACTCAAAACTGAATATTTACATTCTACTGTACTCGTAATGTAATGTAAATGACAGGCTGATGCCCAGAGAAAATTGTCAGATGTTGGTCATCTGTTGCTTTTACATAGCTCAGGAGATTTGATGGAGTTCTTATTTGGGTTTCATTTAAGTATCGACTTGGTCTTAGATGTTTCTGCTAAAATTACCGAGGAAAATAAATATAAAAGCAAATTAAACAATTGTTGGAATAGGTGTAATATGAATGTAGATTCTAGAGGTAAAATAATCTGGATTTCGGTAAATTTGATGAAAAATATTTGCGTTCATATGGCAGACTTGACAGATCTGAGCTCAGTTTGACACATTCTGGAGATCTCTTCTAAAACTCTAATGGAGACATTTGTGAGATTTCTGAGAAGCAGATGACTTAAAGGAACAGTTCACCCCAAAATGAAATGAATGTCTTCATTTATTAACCCTCAAGTTGTTCCAAACCTTACACAGAGCAAGATATTCAGTTCTTGGCCACCAGCAGTGACTACCATAGTAGGAAAAATGTCTTTATAAATTTCTTTGTTCTGCTGAACACAAAAGAAGACATTTTGAAGAATGTAGGAAAGCAAACAGTTCTGGGGCACTTTTCACCATCATTGTCATTTTTCCTACTATGGTAGTCAATGGCGGCCAAATATTGTTTGGTTACAAGCATTCTTCCAAATATCTTTCTCTGTGTTCATCAGAACAAAGAAATGTATACCAATTTGGAACAACTCGAGGGTGAGTAAATGATGACAGCATTTTCATTTTTGCATGAACTGTCCCTTTAAGCAAAAGTTTCCATTTGCTCTCTATTGAAACGATATGAAATAACATTACATTAAAGCCATCTCATCTATGATTTTTCTTTCTTTAAGTAAGGGAAAAGAATGTATGCCAAACTGGCCAACAGCTGTTACAAGTGGTTCTGATACTAAATAGCCAATTGTAAGAGTTTACAATACAATTTATTGAGTTTTAAGAGAAATGAAGCAAGCGAATAATATCAGAGTGCTGAAAATACATCACAGTGACACGTCAGGGTTCACAGAGATTTGTCTACGTGCCTTTACTTGTTTACTAACTTCAACGGCACGCTAAGAGCAAAGTGTCAGTTCAACGAATCCGGTGCCGTCACTCTCAAAATACAGCTCTGGATGAAATTTGGGTCACCGGCAAGCTCGCAAACGCAGAGGAAAAATTATTTTGTCTACGCGCAGAAAAAGTGTCAAAGACCTCTGACGTTTCTTCTGACAGCTCATGATGATGCAACAGGCAAGCGCGGTGCTTCAGATTTTTGAGAGAGCTTCTGAACTGTATAAAAGCATTTCCTTTCAGTCTTTAATTTTCCCTCTCTCTCTCTCTCTCTGAGGCTCTAATCTTTCTGTTAGACTGACATTAATTAAACTGAACAGAGAGTAAGTGTCGGGTGTGATTAGCTTTGCGCGGCGGTAGCTGTGCCAGCGCTCGGCTTCGCCGTGGCAGGTGCTTCACCGAGGGCTGTGGAACAAGGTGACACAGAGTGCACAGAAACACACAGTTTGACAGGAGAAGAGAAAATGAGACGCAGGGAAAAGCAAGGCAGAGGCGGTGAACAGCGGCCACACTAACCTGAGGTTCCCTTTGTTGGTGGCGTATTTGATGTGGTTGCAGATGTAATTAAACATCCCGTGAGCGGTCGTGCAGTCTCGAGCATCAAAAACCTCAACAGAGAGAAAGATTCTTTTATTCATTATCACTGCATTTGACCCGGTGAGATTAGAGTAGAATCAGACGTCTGTGTACAGTATGATTCATACCTTTCAATTTCAGGAAGTAGCCACGATGATGGGTCTGGACACGAGGAAGACATCGTCCTTGTGGAAAGACCAGGCGCTGGTGGAGATCAACATCGCTGTTCTTTACAGCTTTCAGGTGGGTTTCAAACTAACACATGCTTGGAGCAAACCCGTATTTGGTGCCTGAAATCATCAACTTGTACGCGAAATGAGTAGTATGTACTAAACCTCAGTACGCAAAAAATACCTTAAATTCTGCTGAAATGTTTAGGACACTTTTCTCTCCCATGATGCCTAGGGAGCTGAGGAGCCATCAAATTAAAAAAGAAATAAAAATACCAGAAAACTAAGTCTTGGGGCTCTTTCAAGTGTAAAAATTGTACTTGTTTAACAAGTAAATTGTTTTTGTGGTTGTTGATTGTACGTCATCATAGGTGAACGATCGTAGGGGTCATGTGACAGTAAAAACATTGCAGATGTAGAATGCATAATGCACCCGCACATACAACCCGATCTCACTGGAGTTCGTATCTATTTTACGAAGGTGGTTCATTCGTATGAATTCATACAAATTAATCATACAAAAACGTGCGATTACTAGAATAAAAGCAATAGTAAAGGGCCACCCCAACTCCGCCCCTAAACCTAACGTCACTGGCGCGAAAGCAAATCGTACTAAAATGTACGAATGAGATCATACTAATTAGTCAAAACTAGCCACCTCGTAAAATAGTTACGCATATGCGTGAGATTGTGTTGACAAACTATATAGAACATACTGTGTTAAAGGTTGATAAGTACTTCATGTAATTCACTACGTGCTGTCACAGTACACAATTTTCATATGCAGGGATACTCTTGGTTGTATTTCCTGATAAAACAGGAAGTTTGTCATGAAACGTGATGTCGCTGCTTTGTTAGCTTTTGATTTGAAGTTTTGTGCGTGTGGTGTTAGGAGGTGGGTCGTTTTTATTCTAGAGGGCAGTTTATTGGATAAAATATTATGCATCAGTCCCTGCGTCATGAATATTTTTGGTTTCTTTACCTGGAAAAGAGACATGCCTCAAGGAAAATACAGACCTTCTGTGACTGAAGAATCATGGCAATTGTTATTTATTGAATACTCCATGCAGTTTGTTTACCCGCAAGTCGTTGTTTCCTTTTAAAAGGCTTTTACCCTAGGTTTCGACTTGAGTAAATTGAGTAGATATTGGTGAGTAACTGTGCTCATATTATATTATTTCAGATGTAGACAAAACAATGACAACAATTCAATCCATTAGGAATGCAGCATTGCAAGCCAATCTGAAAATATAAGTGGGCGGGTTTTATTAAGAGATGTTACCAGTAACAATGCACACAATATTGTGTATTCATGCGTATGAATTTTTTCATACTCATTTCAGATTGTTTCATACATTTAGCATGTATAGTTTTTGTGAGACAAATAATTATGTAGTTGCCATTTTTTCCTCATTTGTTACGCAGATGACAAAGGTTACCATCGTAGATCATCACTCAGCCACTGAGTCCTTCATGAAACACATGGAGAACGAGTACCGGGTGAGAGGCGGTTGCCCGGGCGATTGGGTGTGGATAGTGCCGCCCATGTCAGGAAGCACTACACCTGTTTTCCATCAGGAAATGCTCAACTATCGCCTCACGCCGTCCTTTGAGTACCAGGTTTGTCTTTTGTTTTGTTTGGGTTAAAGCAGTGGTTCTCAAACATTTTCGATGCAAGGCCCCCTAAATAAAGACTTGTAATCTTAAACTTAGACTTTTTATTAAACTAAAAACATATTCAGTTATACAATGCTGGAACATCTACTCTTTTGGTTGGTGGTCTTATTTTTCTGATGTTTGATTGCATAAAATCAATGATAAATGTCTATATTTCATAAAATGTTACAAAATCTGTGGCCCCCCTGGATCCATCTTAGGCCCCCCCCAGTTTGAGAACCACTGGGTTTGTCACGACCAGAGCGTGGTGGAAGAGAGAACCCAAGCGCAGGCAGGCAGTGAAGGGGTTAACAAAAGACTTTATTCAAAAACACAACACAAAACACCCTCGATGGGGGAAAAACAAAACTAAGAGTTATAACTAAAACAAGAGACTTCCCACGAGGGGGCAAAATGAAAACAAGCTAAAATAAACCAAACTCAAGGACACGACCAAACGTCTTAAATCATAAAGCACAAAACTCACGAAACACGAACAGGGCAAGGACTAGGAACACGGGTGAGAGCACAAACAATCCACACAGTACAGGCACCAAACACATACACATACGTACAATCCACGAGCACAAGACAAAGAAACAAGAGGGTATTTAAAGGGAAGACAAACGAGGGATAACGACACGGGGCAGGTGTGGGTAATCAAACACTTAGGGAAAGATAACGAGGAAACGAGAGGAATGGGGCCAATGACAAGACACTGGAGAGAACGTATATTTTAGTCAAACGGACAATAATACGTTTCTCTCCACACATAACCAAAGACTTTGTCATGGCTCTGCTACAGGACCAAGAAAAACCTGACTAAGGAAGCAGAGCCATGACAGGGTTAAAGTCATACCACAATTTTTCACGTTTAATCCTTCTGTGGCCAACAATTCAAAATTAACCTTTGGAGTAGTTTTACCATGGTATTTTTAGGCCTCAAAACGACTTAAAAATGCTTCTGTTTTGCATTCTTCTCTAATTTACTACAACACTTCCATTGCAAATTATGTTGTCAAATTGAAATCCCAAATTCCTTAGCATGGTATGACTGCTTTTTGGTTTATTGACAGTGTGACAGCTGTCATTGCTCCCACAAAAACCCTTAAATAATGCATGTTATTTCAGCATGATTAGAGAACGTTTCAAAGAGCATTTTTGTGCTTCAATAGAAGCAGAACATCTGACCTTTGAACAAAGGAATACACATAGTCAAAAGATTTTCACAAATACGCTTGGCAGATGATCCAAACCAGTTTGCGATTGATGCATTCAGGCTTTACATGGTATCAGTACGTGTATTCTCTGGAAATCGAACCCATGACCTTTGAACCATTGCTTCTCTCTCTCTCTTTGTCCAGACTGACCCGTGGAACACTTACGTGTGGAAAGGGGTGAATGGAACGCCCACTAAGAAGAGAGCGATCGGCTTTAAGAAACTTGCCAAGTGAGTGGGCAGAGGGTCCTGACCTTCCATTGTTTGTGTTGGTGTGAAGCGCAAAGCTCACAATTCTTTGACCTAAGCGGTCCATGCTTCTGAAGGACGTCCGTCTGCAGCGCCTCCAGTTTCAGGGTCATTTGTTGTAAATTACAATCCATAGTCACCGGACTAAAGCCATCAGTTGTGTTAATAGTTGTTTAAAAGCGCATTCTACAGTATTTCCCCATTCTTGCAGTGGAATATAATGGCTGAAGTGCGCACAAAGCAATGTTCTGCTGAGCACAAGCCTCACTCAGTCGGGTTTCTTTCAGCACCCCTTCAGCGTTTGGTTTTCCAGCTATTATGGTAATTGTCCGCAGGATATAAGTAGCAACATTTATGTGATTGTGTGGTCTCGGAAGTGGAGGGCGTGAGCATCTGTCAGCGAGTTAATGTCTCGATGAGAGACGGCAAAAGAGGACGTTTTAAGCAGTTTGTTCTTGCTGATTTGTGTTCGATTTACAGGGCTGTGAAATTCTCGGCCAAACTCATGGGACAGGCCATGGCCAAAAGAGTAAAAGCCACCATCCTGTTCGCCACGGAAACCGGGAAATCGCAGGATTATGCCAAGACCCTTTGCGAGATTTTCAAGCACGCGTTTGACGCCAAGGTAAAATGACAAGGGTTTGTGACCGATTCTTAATCTTGTTTTTATTGATTTTCCGCAGTCCATTTATTTTCCAAGTCCATGGTTATTGTTGCCATTTTTCCACTTATTTTGTGCAGCGCCTTTAAGAAACTATACTATATGAATTTTTCAATTTGCAGTAGTGACTAACGTGTTCTCAGGCCATTATTGCTCACAGTTTGCAGGTCTGTAGATATGTTCGATTGTTCTTAACTCCCTGTCATTTTTGCAAAGCACGCATGACATTGTGGCAGGATCACAAAATAATCCTTGAGAACCGATATAGGTGCGGGTCAAGTGTCTAATTGACCAATTGAGGGTATACATTGACGTCACTTTCCCATGTGAACAGGCCAGGACACGCCCCCTTAAATGCCAGGACACGTTTCCTTGAGTGTTAAATCATGCACCAAAATGAGTGCTCTCAATAGGAGAGACAAAGAAACCGGGACTAAAACAAGTAATTATTTGCTGAAATTAAAAGCAGTTGGACTCGACAGTGATCCTTATGACTTGCAAAGGAACCAGGTGTCCTTGGACACTGATATGTTGCGTTTCCTGATATTGTAAGCAGCCATTTTGCTGAGTGTTTTGCCACTCAAGGGAGCGTGTTTTGGCGTGTTCACATGGTGTTGTGACGTCACAAGCATACCCTCTATTGGTGTGTAAACCTGGACGGTCAAGTGTTGATGTCATAACCGTGACATCACTGACAAAGTTTATTTACAATACTGACCCCATAGTTTTGAAAACTTTTTTAAAAGTATGTCTTCATAACACATCAAGCTCTTTTATCTCAAAAGATCAATACAGATTTGATTTCTCATTATATAACCTCTTCTAAACCCTTTTCATATCCAGGTGAAACTCTCAAATAATTTGCACATAAACTGTTTTTTTAACAAAAAAGCCAAAACGACAATAACATTTAACACAACTTTTTTCACTCCATTGCTACAGATTGTAATGTAAGAGAGCCATTTTCTTACGAAAACAACGAAAATGCAAAACAGAAACTTGGATGCAACAATTTGTCGCCACAAAAACTGATACGCCTGTGCTCAGATCTGTAGTTTACGTGAAGATTAGTACCACTTAAAGCTATGTGAGCTATTAAAAAACGGATCACGTGTTTAGCCCGGGGACAGCAGTAATATGCTAAGTTATATTTTATCGGAGAGAATAATCAATCTTGATCGTGCGTGATTTAAATGCAGATGATGCTAATATAATACTTTTCTCTCTCTTTTCTCAGCCCGGGGGCGAGCCCCCCGCCACACGCACCAATGCGTCTTTTTTGTTAATTGTATCTCGATGAATTAGCTGCTCGTTAGGATCCTACGACGTGTTCATTAACGTCACGCCCCTTGTGGATGGAGAGACAACGTGCCTCTCATCCAAATGCATGCGGTTCGTTTCGAACAATCCCTAAAATATCTCTAAGCAGCCACATGGCAACCATGATATGAACAAACATTAGCTTCTGGCGTACGAGTTAATTGAAATCAAGGTTGGAGGACGTGTTTTAGATCGCAAACAACATAAGCAACTCGTTTTTTTTCTGACGACAACGCAAGTGGTGCACGCCTGTGCAAAACGTGTCGCCGTGATGCTGAGGTGTTACGGGCGGTTGCCAGGGTGTTGCTATGTTGTTGATAAAGTGTTCCACAAATGCCAATTCACATTTTTTTCTTTAGGTCATTGCTATGGATGAATATGACACTGTCGATCTAGAACACGAGACCCTGGTGTTGGTGGTAACCAGTACGTTCGGCAACGGGGATCCTCCTGAAAATGGAGAGGTGAGGTGTTATGCGTTACATATTTATAAGATTGTAAGTTAAACACTTCTGATCAAAATAAGAGTGCTCAAAGCCGTCGACACTTTACAACACAACAAAATGTGCTTTTCATCTTGATGAGAGGACTTCACACACATGCGATAGATGAGCTGCATTATGCTGGAATCTCAGCGCTGTCCCGGTTGATGTTATGATGGTAAACTAGCGTGGGAAGGGCCACTAACTCGGTTTCTCTTTCTCACTTTTCTGCCGTGCAGAAATTTGGTGCAGCGCTGATGGAAATGCGACATCCTACAACAAGTGTGGAGGACAGAAAGTAAGTGAGCGTGTGTGTGCGCGCGTGGAGACGCAAGCGAGTGATTCTGTTCCCTTCCTCCTACCCATCTGCTTTCCCATAATTAATTTTTTTCAGTGTCCTCCGCTGACACCTACACAGACGTACATATACGCAACACACACACACAGCTTGCATTTCTTCTGTATTCTGTATGCAGTTCATATTTTACAAACACACGCTGATCTCAAAAGCTGTATTAGGGAGGATTGGTGTATATTAACACAGTGGTTCTCAAACTTTTACATTGTAAGGCTCCTGTGTGTAGGGTGTATCGCTTTGTGCCCCCCAAATAATGACTTGTGATCCAATTTTAATTAAACCAAAAAACACTAATAATTATAGAATGCTGGAACAGTCTTATTTTTCAAACATTTGATTGCCCAAAATTATCATAAATTTCTATAATTCATAAACTGCCTCAAAACTGTGGCCCCTCTGGGTCCATCTTGGGGCCCCCTAGGGGGCCACGGCCCCCAGTTTGAGAACCACTGTATTAACATACAGTAATGATATTGGCTATATTTGAGGGGACATTTAAAAAAAATCAGCCCTGAAATGAAATACACACAAAATCGTAAAGCATTGAGAGTGAGTCTTGCTGTCTTCTTCAGGACATACAAGGTGCGTTTCAACAGCGTCTCTTCGTACTCTGACACTCGCAAATCTTCCAGCGATGAACCCGAACCCAAAGCTAACTTTGAGAGCACCGGACCACTCGCCAACGTCAGGTAACATCAGTTTGTTTATGAGTTTACAGATGCGTTTCAAACATGATTTAAAGGGACACCCAAAAATCACCTTCATGTCATTCCAAACCTGTATGACTTTCTTTCTTTCTTCTGCAGAAGGCATAAGAAGATACTTTGAAGAATGTTGGTAACCAAACAACACTGACCCCCTTTGACATTTCTCAAAATATCTTCTTTTGTGTTTCACAAATGAAAGAGTCAGATTCAGGTTTTGAGCGAGATTAGGGTGATGACAGGATTTTTGTTTTTTGGTGAACTGTCCCTTAAACTTCAATGACTATGACTAGGGTGCTATCTTGTTGGGTAGGTAGCAGGCAGCAAACATGTTTACTAGGTTGTATAAGTTTATGTTTGTCCCTTACAGAGAAAAACTTGTTAAATTCACTTGTGCAAACAAACGTTATCACGTGTGAGATGTGAATTTGGGAAAACTCCCTGTGACATCCATGGATTGCATGTAAAAAACCAAGTGAAAATGTGTGAACATGTTTGTCTTTAAGTGTGCGTGTAAGTATAATTTATATAGCACATTTATCTCAGCAGAGCTGGCCAAAGTGCTGTACAGAGCAAAGTTAAAGACATAAGACAAGCAAAAAAACAAGAAACAATAAAAACATAAGTAAAATCAATTAAAAGCCTGAGAATAAAGATATGTTTTCAACCTTGTTTTAAAAGTTAAAATAGAAGGTGCAAGGTGGATGTCGGGTGGTAGTTGATTCCAGTAGTGTGTGTATGTTTGTCAGGTTTCTTCCGATGTGTGATTTCTCTGCCTTAAAATGAATCAACATCTTCAAGAGTAAACGTAAAAAGGGCAGAAAACAAGCATCTATAATTAGTTCAGTTTGAAAAGAAATCCCGTCCAGAAGCAATCAAAAGAAATTTCACACTGGAAGACTCTCGTCTCCATGTCAGATTTGACTTGTAGGCTTCGCGTTTATGCGTGCGTAGTTTTTTGTGCTCTGTCCTTGAATTTCACCCCGTTTAGTTTTCATAGTTTAAGGATCAAAGCTCACAGCCTCTGGCCTGCTGTCCCAAGCGGCCCACACTTTTAATTCGTTTGCTTCTGCATCTGTTCGTGCGGTGCGCTCTTTGTTTGTGTGTCCTAAGTGTTTTGGTCACTTGTTTTCTTCCGTGCAGATTCTCAGTGTTTGGCCTTGGCTCGCGGGCATACCCACACTTCTGTGCGTTTGCCCACGCAGTGGACACGCTGTTCGAAGAGCTTGGCGGGGAACGAATCCTCCGCATGGGAGAAGGAGACGAACTCTGCGGCCAGGAGGAATCTTTCAGAACGTGGGCCAAAAAGGTTTTCAAGGTAGCGCCCAAAGCCAGCAGTTGGATACCGATGCTTGGTTGCATGTCGTTGTTTCACATTTACAAATTTTTATGGACAAGTTTGTTTCCATCTTTAGGAATTATACCAATGAAAAAATTTTTTTCAGTTTTTTTGAAAAAAAAAAACTTGGTTTGGTCAAAAGTCAGGTCGATTTAGTCGTATTATAGTTTTGACCTGACTACAGTATAAAGGACAGTCAACTGACTGGATTCTTTTTTCATGCGTTGAAAATTCTGCAACAAAATTAGATATCTTCCGATGCCGATTCTAAAGATTCAATCAATATTTCTTAACTTTCTGAATTCATATAATGACTATTAATATTGAATATCAAACTGTTGATGTTTCTAAACATTCTCTATATTGTATACAGAGAACTAATTCATTGCATTTTCCTGTCCTCTTTAAATGACAGAATATATCGTCCATGATCATCGGTTGATATAGTTCGGCCGATTTCCTTGACAGTTGCAATCCACAGCTTTTGTCTCTCTGTCGCCATCTGTGTTTAAACATGAAATTGCATGCTACTTACTGTACATGTACTTATCTATCCATGTGTTAAAGTCAGACCGACATTTTTCACAAAATTATATCAGGGTGAATTCGGAAGAGTTTTCAACACCGATATTTATGCTTGCTTTAAAACATCTTCTGCACTTATGGTTTACTTCATACTGTATGTGACAAAATTTTTTTTAACACATTTGTCTTGAAGCATCAGTTAAATTCGCCCGTTTTGACATCGAATTTTCTTCGCCCCAGGCTGCATGTGACGTCTTCTGTGTCGGCGACGACGTTAATATCGAGAAAGCGAACAATTCTCTGATTAGTAATGACCGGAGCTGGAAGAAAAGCAAATTCAGGATGACATACACAGCAGAGGCACCGACGCTAACACAAGGTACATCGCTGCTGTGGTATTTTCCATTTCTCAAGGAATGATTCATCATTTCACAATGCCAGTAAACTTCTGTCAAATTAAGCCAGTCTTGATCTCTCGCTGTCTGAACGGCAAAGCTTTATTTGCCTCCAAATTTATGACGCATGCCAATTGACTCTTGAAGAGAATTTCATTTTTGTGCCTCATTAGCTTGACACAGTTCCCCTCACGACAATGTTAGCGTTGCCAAGAGAGTTATAAACACTTGTTTATTCAATTTATGTTGGTCTAAACAAAGCATTTAGAATGTAGTGCGACTTTTTACCCTTGTGCAGTTCAATCTTGAAATAGGATGTTTAACTATATCATTAGGTTTAAACAAATTGGATTTGTAGAAGCGCTGAATTGCATTATGAATGCAGTAATTTCACACAACACATCTTTGTGTCCACACTCAGCGCTTTACAACATCCACAAGAAGAAAGTTTACGGGGCCAAATTTCTGCAGAGAAAGAACCTACAAAGCCACAGATCGAAGTATGTTTCAGTTCATATTGTCAAATGTGATATTTTCTCAGATTTACGTGTGTCATTAGTGTATACATCTGTTTAATCGTATCTTTCTTTTTTCTTTTTGCCTGTTAGCCGATCGACTATTTTTGTGCGGCTCGATGCCAACAACCACGAGAGTTTGAAATACATGCCCGGCGACCATTTAGGCATTTTCCCTGGCAACAACGAAGATATAGTTACGACTCTTATTGACAAACTGGAAGACGCACCACCTGTCAATCAAATCGTGAAAGTGGAATTCCTTGATGAGAGAAACACGGCATTGGGTAACACAAACATACATGCGATTTTTTTCACCTGTCATCGTAAAATTGTGCAGATGTGAAATCGACAAAAAAAAGAGGATCATTCAAAAAATGTTTAGCTTCATACGACTAAAACGGTTTCCCATTAAAGCTAAAAAATAACATGTGGGGAGTTACTGTTGTTATTAGACAATTGTTATTGAGATTAAATCAATCTGGGTGGGTTCGGATGCTAGCGCACATATGATTTGTTTCAGTTGTGAATGACAGGATTCAAAGGCTTACGTCATTATTTGACTCTGAATGATGTGATGTGTCAAAATTGGGGTTTATTTCTTGTGCTTTAGGCACCGTCCCAGTTTCTCTTTGAGCCGTTTTATTCTTTGTGTCATGCAAGGTTATTTAACTCACATCTGTGCCAGATTTTTTCACAGTTGTGATGCATCAAAAGTCCACTGCTCATGGTCTCTTCCTGACGGGATACATGCTGTATTTAAAACAATATCTCGTACAGGTCAAGTTCATTTTAACAATGTCATCCTTCGCTTATTTTGTGGTTGGATTTCCTCGCTCACTTTATTTGAACTTGGAGATTAAAGAAATAGTAACCGAAAAATACAAATGGTTAAAATACACATAAGGAGAATACTGAACAACAAAACATGAATGGGAATAGATGTGGTCGAGCTCCAGTGCACCCACAAGTTTGCGTCTCATCTTGTGGTCCTTTCGTGTTCCCCATCTCCTCCGGTCTCATTTCTGTCTCTCTCCACTAAAAACTCAGATAGGCCAACAAATATATTTAAAAATTAGCGAATACCCAGCTAAGAGGGGATGTTATTGGAACGTTGGCTAACATTCTATGCAAGTTCCTGCAGTTACGTAAAAAGAACATTTTATCAACGCTATCGCCAAACAAATGTTGGTATGAAAATGTTCTTTTTACATTGCTTGTGGAACGTTTAAAAAAAGCATGTGAAATAACATTATGGGAAAACGTTCTTAGAATTTGTTTTGATAGCTGGCTATAACTTCAGCAATATATTGCAAGTCTTCTGAACTCATTCCGCAGATTTGTGTGAGAAACAGACTAAAATTGAATATTGTTATTAAAGATACAAGAAAACCTAGGATTTAAGTGTCGGTTAATTTACATATTTTGGTTTAAACACAAAGCACATGTTCATCACCCTTTTCATCTAATTGTATTATTTTATTTTAAAGGTGCTGTGTGTAATTTTTTGCGGGATCTATTGACAGAAATGCAATATAATAAACATAACTATGTCTTCAGAGGTGTATGAAGACCTCACATAATGAAGCGTTATGTTTTTATTACCTTAGAATGAGCTATTTCTATCTACATACTACACATCGCGGGTACCAATACATGGAATTCGACATGTTGTTTCTACAGTAGCCCTTAACGGACAAACTGCACAGAGTGCATTTTGTAAATATCTTATCTCCTTCGGCAAAGAAACAAAAGCGTGATGACATCTTAGCCCTGTCTTTGAAAGGGAGGGGGAAAGGGGTGGAGTGAGCTGTTGGTTGCAATTCGCAATCTCACCGCTAGATGCCGCTAAATTTCAGACACTGGACTATTTCTTTCAAAAATCTCAAACACATTTTGCACTACAAGAGTGTCATGAAAGAATCAGATGTCAATTTTCCATCAAAGGCTCGGAGAAATGTTTGCATATTTAACCAATCAGGACAAGCGATTTGATGTCATCTCTCTCTATTTTGTAGGTGTGATCAGTAACTGGACGGATGAAAGCCGCATCCCGCTGTGCACCATCTACCAGGCTTTCAAATACTTCCTGGACATAGCCACGCCCCCCAGCCCTCTTCTGCTGCAACAGTTTGCTCTTTTAGCTGCCAATGAGAAACAGAGAAAAAGACTGGAGGTGCTCAGCAAGGTAAGAAAACGCCACAGTCACGCACGACTTTTACTTGCATCATCAGTCGAGCTCGCAACGGTCTGAAAGCCACTGTCAAACGTTTCTCCCATGCGAGACGAAGCGCGTCACTCCGCCACACGCATCTCTGCCTTTTCCGTCTCCAATCGGCAGTAATTTTCACAGTTTGATATTACCTCTGAAAATCAAGCCCCTTCCTTTCCTCGTTCTTTATCCCCCTCCTATGTCTGTTTTTCTCCCTCACGCAAGCCTCTCGATGTCAACGCCATGAGCTGTCCTCGAGACGCGGGAATATTTCTCTTTCATCGCCTCCCACTGAAACACTCGCTACAATTTTTCGTATTGTTGCTAAAAATGTCCGTTTAGTTAGCGAGTCAGTGTTTCTTGTTAACATGATTTGAGTGAGACAGATGAGGAGATGGACAGAACGCTGAGTTGCAGAAGGTCTCTTGTCGAGTTTACTGCTGGTTCCTCGGGGCCAGGAGGATGACAACCAAGTCTTTCTGAATGATGATGAATACGTTCTATAGACCACTTCGTAAGACATAAACACCGGTCCAGATGCACTTCTGGTTTCATATTTCATTTTATTTAAATCTTACGTATACACTTAAGTCTTAAAGATATTTGCTTAACATTTTGTAAATGTTCAGTTGGTTGTATTTTGTTCAAACATTTGTGTAGTGTTAAAAAGCTAAAACCGGAAGACATTAAAAAACGCTGGTCCTTAAGAGCTTCCTAAGTGATCTATAGGTCTGTCAATTTAATATGTGAACTTAATGGCATATAATTACAACTCTGCAAAAAGAGACCACTCAAAATTTATTTTCAGTTTTTCTGAGTTGACTATTTATAAGTATGTTTGCGTAAAAGTTTTGTAAATCTGAATTACTGACAACATTTCTCCCAATTTTCCAAATAGTGTTTTTTTGTTGTTGCATTTTTTTGCAACAAAAACATGCAACGTTTACAGATCTTGAATATTGCAAAGAAAACAAGTTCAATACTTATATATTTACATGTCTTTAAGGAAAGTTCAAAAGTAATCATGTGATGGAATAATCCTTGACATTCACATGTCGGGTGACTTTATGTCGTTTCTAATGATTTTTTTGTTGTTGTTCATTTTAAACAGACACTGGATTGGAAGGACACAATACATGCCGATATGCTGGTTTAATACAAATTTGGAGTGGTATCTTAATTTTTTCCAGAGCTGAATACCATAAAACATTAAATACAGTTAGTCAGTGGATGATGGAACGATAACTATAAAGTTTTAAAGTCGGCATGAAACGAAATAACGATCGTATTCTTTTCCGTATCGTGATGTATATCTGAGTGAAACAGCTTCTGAAGTGGGAGAAAATGTAGGGCGGACTTGATTTCGTCTATTGAGAAGTGATTGGATCGTTGGAAGATGGGTGTTGCCAACAAAATGGAGGCAGATTTAAATACCAGTATGCTATCAGTCAGTCATTGGAGCCCCGCCCTTGCAACATTCCTCGTGACAGGAAGTAAAGCGTAGCCATTTTGAGGGGGAGGTGGTTAGCCTTTTTTGATTAAAAATGACAAGAGCAAATTAATTTTACAAAAATAATGTGCACTGATAAATTATTTATAATAAATACTGCAACACTGTGTAAAACAATTACATTGTGAATTGTCACCTTTAATTTCATGCCGACTTTAAAAAGCATTCAAAATTTAAGAGAATAGGCATCCACAAGGATACAGAGGATCGGTATCATTGGGATCACTTTCAAAGCAGATGAACGATAAAACGTAGGGAGCCAATCAAAATCCATTTCAATTTAAAGGGGCTGACACATTTAAAATGTGAATAACCGTAACGCTTTCATCTGTTGGTGTGGACGCTAATCGAGTTATTGTTTTTGAACGAGCATTTCATCTCTTCTTGTCTCCTCAGGGTTTGCAGGAGTATGAGGAGTGGAAGTGGTACAATAATCCCACCATCGTGGAGGTGTTGGAGGAGTTTCCTTCTCTTCAGATCCCCTCCACCCTGCTCCTGACCCAGCTTCCCCTCCTACAGCCACGATATTACTCCATCAGCTCCTCTCCACACCTCCACCCAGGCGAGATTCACCTCACCGTGGCCGTGGTGTCCTACCGCACCAGAGGTAAGAGTTTACTTCTTCATACATTATGATGCTTTTTTGAGTTCTTAGTTGATTCAATACTTCTGTTCTTAATACTTATGTAATTCATAAATGAACAATTTGATCGAATGTTTCCCCTAATTTTATAAATAGTTGTTGATGTATCGAACTAAAAAGCTCAGGCCGAATTATCCGAGATCATCTGTGCAGACATCATTGAGATCTCTTTCAAAACATCTCCGTTTGCTTTCTGTTTCATCTCCGAGCTTTAAAGAGGACCGATTATTTAAAGGATTATTGCTGTTTGTTATTTTTAATGAAAAACAGGAGCCGCATAAAATGAAACGATCAAATTAATTCTTCATCGGTTTATTCGTGCCTTTTTACTCTAAAGATAAATTGCGCTCTCGATTCGCTTTCGCACTTTAAGCTCATTGTAAACATGTAATTATGTGAGTAATGGCATAATTAGCTGTTAAAATATAGCAATTTCAGTCCATTTGAAGGCAGCGATATCTGCCCTGCGCTGTCATAGATTGTAAGACATTAGATCATGTCAAAGGGGGTGTAAAAGGATTATGGGTTTTATTTCGGTTAGATGGAGAAGGTCCCATCCACCATGGAGTGTGTTCATCCTGGCTCAACAGTCTGGAAGCTGAAGATACCGTGCCCTGTTTCGTCAGAGGGTAAAACTCTTACACACTCTTTAAATATGCTCACTGAAGCCTGTTTTGATTTAGATGTGATGGGATGTATTTTCTGTTTTAGTGCTCCTACGTTCCGTATGCAAAAAGACAGCCAGGTTCCTTGCATTCTGATTGGCCCAGGCACTGGAATCGCTCCGTTTAGAAGCTTCTGGCAACAGAGACTTTATGACATTGAAACTAAAGGTAGGATTTTGATTTCTTAATTTACTTCATTTAGATGAAATTTAGGTATATTTGTGTAAGGCATATTTTTATAGATGTTTAGAATGTTGAATCTTAAAGCTGCGATCCGTAACGTTTGCATTTCTATTGTCTCTGTTTAAAACATAAAATTGAAGGATAGTTTACGCACTTAACTTTACGTGGGTCGACGAAATGGCGAAATTGTAGCCAACTGCTCAGATTGTAAATGATTATTATAAGCTTACTGTTGTGAATCAGGGTAAAGATAAACAAGAAATATTTATTTGGGTAGTATTTTTTATCAATTAAATAACAAAAATATATCAAACAAATAAATAATTAATAATAATTTATTTTTAATTGAATTGTTTAATAAAAATAAATATAATATTAAACATAAAATATACAAATATACTTATTTTGTATTAATAAATATAATTTTATATTAATTTCTATTAATTTTATTTTTACACTTAAGAATATAAAAAGGTTATTTGCTTTTTTTACTAGTTCAATAAATTATAATATTAAACATAAAATATACAAATATACTTATTTTGTATTAATAAATATAATTTTATATTCATTTTATTTTTATACTTAAACTAGTAAAAAAAGCAAATATAACCTTTTTATATTCTTAAGAATAACTATGTAACAATGTTTTTGATTTTTTTTACAAAGGCAGACCAGGGGTCAGATTTACAGTATAAACGTTGCACACATGGACATTAAAATGGCCATATCAGGATTTATAAAAATAAACTTAGCGCACATGTCCCTTTTGGACGCTCTTGACTCCGTGTATGCTTAAAGCATGACATATACACAAGTTTTATAAGTGAGATCCTGTTTAAACTTGAATTTGAAAAAAGTTAGAGGCCATTTACATTTCGCGTCTAACCTTTTATCACACCCACATTTTGATTTACACCCACATTTTGCCATGTTTCTCTTGATCAGGACTCAAGGCGTGCCCCATGATCTTGGTTTTCGGGTGCCGGCAGTCACAGATTGACCACATTTACAAGGAAGAGACAATTCAGGCCAGAAACAAGGGCGTGTTTAAAGAGCTTTACACCGCATACTCCAGAGAGCCTGGGAAACCAAAGGTAAAGATCTGACACATCATCCAAGATATTTCTAACCCATCCTTTTTTTTTTATCAGTGAGAGTTCAGCCAAATAGCTCGTTCTGAAGAATTGACCAACCTTAAATAGGACTAACCTAAATGTTTTGTCTCAAACATAGTCAAAACATCACTCACAACAGACCTCTGACAAATCAACTTTCTGTCTTTGTCTTAGAAATACGTTCAGGATGTTCTTCGTGAGCAGCTGTCTGAAACCGTCTACAAACAACTCCGAGAGGAAGGAGGACACATCTACGTCTGTGGTGATGTCACCATGGCCGGAGACGTACTGAAAACAGTCCAGCAGATCTTTAAACTGCATGGCAACATGTCTCTGGAGGACGCCGGCTTCTATATCAGCAAACTGAGGGTTAGACACCACATCTTACAAACCTTTTGCTAAGTTGGTTTGAGATCTGGATGTGAGTTTGTGGTCCAAAACTCTTTAACTTCTGATTGGATGTGATAGCAGACAAAGTACTCATTACGGAATGCCTGAACATCATGCAACAGTTAATGTTAACCAACATAGTTTGGAAAAGAACCTACAACTGCTTTGCAAACAGTTTGCCTTTTCTTCTTCCATGTATGAAAGGATGAGAATCGATACCACGAGGACATTTTCGGAGTCACTCTGCGCACGTACGAGGTCACCAACCGCCTAAGATCGGAATCTATTGCCTACATCGAAGAAAACAAGAAGGATACCGATGAGTAAGTTCTTCATTCTCTTTCTCAGCGTGTCCTCCGATCGCCTCGAGTCGCCACGACTTATCCTTGCTCGTAGGAGGACCTTGCGCTCTGTAGATTACTGTAGATACAGCCTCTGGACCGGCATCGCTGAAAGCCAGTGGTAACCATAGAGACGGAGGCTGAGAAGAGGCTGCGGCGTAACAGGATTAGCGAGAAGAGAGTAGTTGCGGCGCTCTCTGTTTGCGCTCTCACAGATAAGAGCTTGTTCATAGCGCACTCTGCGTGAGAGCCGAGGGAGGAGAAGTGCTTTAGCCGTACCGCCGTTAACCGGACTGTTTGCCGTACGCTCGGCGTGATTCCCGTTAGAGGTGTCGCTTGAGTTTTTTGTCGGTTTTTTGATGAAAGTCCTTCTGGTGGAGGACGAGAGGCACCTCACATTCTCATGTCATTTGGTAATAAAGGGATGTGGAGGACAAAACGAAATAGAATATCGTGAGATAATGAAATGCATCATGAAGTGTTGCAGTCAATGCATAAAAATAGTATATGAATGTGGCAGGAAGTAGATAAAACACGACATGAATGATACCTTAAAATGAAAATGCAACAAACACTCGAATCGTGTTTTAAAATGCAACACATTGGACCAAGATAAATAAATAATGACATAAGTAAATGCATCATGAAATTTTGTAATCTATAAATAAAAATACTGTTAATTAATATAAATATAAATATGAAGATTATATTAAAGTAAGCATAAATACATAGTGGCAAAATATTTTTATATATTTTTTTAATGAATATATTATTAAATATAAAAAATAAATAAATTAGGTATATTTTATATGTAAAAATGTAATATTTATATTTCATTTGACTGGTTTTAAGAATTATTATGTAAAACATTTTTATTTTAAACAAAAAAGAGCAGTGCTATATTTTGCCTCTCTGTCGCCATCTCTATTTAAATCCAAAAATTGCAGCTTACTTTACATCTCATCTTTCCAAGAGTTGCAGTAAGTCATAAGTCATTTCTGAAATAAAAGAACGGTAATATATAAAATAAAAACGAATAATTCATTAAATATAAAAAAGACAAATACAGTTTTATTAAAAATGTATATATAATTAAATATAAAATATACCTATTTTATGCTTATTTATTTAATTCATTCATTAATGTTTATATATAAAAATGTTATTTTTGTATTTTGTTTTACTAGATTAAGAATAATTATGTAACATTTTTTTTATTTTAAACCAAAAATAGAGCAGTCCTATATTTGGCCTTTCTATCGCCATGTCTGTTTGAAACATAAAATTGCAGATTACTTTACTTCTCATCTTTCCCAAAGTTGCAGTAAGTCATAAAAGTCATTTCAGAAACAAAATAAAAGTAATATATAAAATAAAAACAAAAAAATTCATTGCATATATAAATGACAAAAATATTTTTAATAAAAACTGAATATATTATTAAATATACCTATTTTATGTTTAGTTAACTAATACATTTTTATATATAAAAATATATATTTGTATTTTATTTTACTAGATTAAGAATAATTATGTTAAAAAAACAAACAAAAAATAGAGCCTCTCTATCGCCATCTCTGTTTGAAACAAAAAATTGCAGGTTACTTTACGTCTCATCTTTACCTGAGTTGCAGTGAAGTCAAACAGACATTGCCCGTAATATCGTACACGATATCTCAATTTATAAATCAGTATTATAAGCTAACTGTTGTGAATCTTTAAGACTAATATTTACCATATATTTTTAATCTTTGTTCTCTTCTCTTCTGTTTTTACAGGGTATTTTGTTCATAGTCTCATTTGTCGTCCATCTCGCTGATTTTTACTCAGATACTCCAATCAGAAGCATGAGACGCCCAATTCCAAAACTGTGCCAAATTTGTCAAATTTTTTGTTTTCATTTTCTTTGCTAGTTCTCATTTGTTGTGCATTTCTATGATCAAAGTCTACAAAATAAAGACAAGTACTCTTCATTTCGGAATGCACTTCATGTGTTATGCTTTGGTCCTCATTACTGGCCTTTGTGCTTTCTGACCTGTAAAAGCAAAATGGCGTTCTACGCAAACGTATTGACCTCACTGTTACGACTCGGAAAGTATTTGGTTTAGCCTGAAGTTTTGTGATTCACTAGATTATTTTTCATATCGTCATCTGTTTTGATGTTGAGCCTTTAGCTGAGTAAACAGTCGAGTCCTTGCTAAAGACGAAGCGTGTTATGTTCTTCCTTTTTTAAACAGAATTTACAAAAACGCTTTTTACCACTCGCGCTGTATGCCATTGCTCAGAGAATCTCATAGGTCCCGCTTCAAACATTAAAGTCCCTCTGAAATCAAAATGTACCTGATTTACTTTGTAGATGATTCATTTTTTGGTGAACAATACATCCATCCAAGTAAAAAAAAGTCTTCGTAATCAAAATCTGAAAATGTTCAAACAGACATATTTTCACAACTTTTGAATAAAAACACTATCAATATTTGGCCATTAAACTTTTTTTTTTCATGTCAATGTATCTATCAAGCATGCTTAAGTGGAGAGACAAATTGATCATGCTTTGTATATTATTGCTTCAATATATGAGAGAGTGCTAATTGCCGGCACAGTGTGACCGGGCACCTGAACATGCCGAGGTGTCATAAGATGTGGTTAAGAATCCCATGAGACGAAGTGTAAATATCTGTTTTGTTAACAACCAACCCTCAACAGGGAATAAAAGTAATGACATTTAAGATATACTCGGATGTTCAAATGCATTTACGGCTGACAAAATGACACCTGCTTGATTTATTGAGATGAAATTTTTGTGGATTTAAATCGACATCTCTCGAGAATGTGTCGGGTCACACTTGGCTTGAGCAACATGGACAAAACCAACATCACCAGTCAAGAATTTTAGAAGGATTTTTGATTTATGTATATTTTAAAGTTCCCTCTCCCCCCTCTCTGATTCTCTTGCTTTATAAATTGCAGTTCTAAGTTATTATTTTGTTGTGAAGTCACAGTATTCACTACATACAGATGGCGACCGAAAGCTGTTTGAATGACAGGTTAAGTTCCACAAACACTGAGATTTGAACACATTTATTAAATTCAAGAGTCACTGCTAGGAGACTTTTTTTTTTTTTTTTTTAGATTGATACTATTAAAGGGGCCACTCCTAAATATGAATATGCATTTATCAGAAACGTTTTTGGGAATCGATTCACAAGAATCCCTTCTTTCATGAATCGTCCTTGAAACTCTGAACCTCTGTATTTAGGATGAATTGACCAAAATGTAGGGTGATGCTCTCAATTATAATTCTCTATTTTTTCTTTTTCTGAGATGCACTTTTACCTGAGAAATACTGTTCTTTAAATCCAAGCTGGATGAATCTGTAAATCTGAGTTATTGATGTCGTTTGAATCATTTCCAATTCTTACAAAGAGCAAAATCAATGCAACACGTCTTTTTTTGCATGCAATGCCTTTTTTAATAGCTGCGAGGGGAAATTTTTGTTTCTCAGAATTCTTTGAGACGTGAGCAAGTTTTGAATCTAGCTTGCCTTTGATTTGCTTTGAATATTTTTTTCATATTTTGGCATGAACAATGTGAGTTTGATTTTCTGTCGTCTTTCTGTAAGACTTGTTCTATGTTGGTAACGCTGAATGTTTCCTTCCTCAAATTTGGGTTTTGCACCGTTCAAACTCTGATACAAAAAGTGCAGCAAAAAAAAGCAAACGCACACATGCATATATTTAAAGATACAGTGAATATCTAAATATAATATGTATGAGAACTTTTTAAGAATGTATTTTAATTATGGGTATTGTTTTTTTGTTTTGTTCTGATTTGCTTGTAATATATTACGTGAATATGGTGTCTTATCTTTCCTATTGGTTTGAGGCGAACTGAGGCGTTGATTTGAATGCATGACGTTTCATGTTCTGTTTTTCTCTCTTGAACCTGCACTGTGTCAGTTTAAATGTTGTGATCGCATCCGTCCTATGTGACCGGACGGACAAGAGCTTGCGGGATTCTTCTTTTTTGTGTTTGTTCTTTGCTGCTGCTAACAGAAACTGTTCCAGTCAGTCTCCGCTGTGAATCCTCTATTGTGGAACTCTCGAAATGTTGAAACATTTACCATTTTAATGCATATACTGCAAAGACTTTGCATCTAATTAATAAAACATTTTTATGTCAAAACTTGTATGTGACGCTCTTGCTTATCTGTTTGAAGATGATTTAAATGTTCTTCAAGCATGCTTTTTTCCAAGCACGTTGTTGCTCAGTCGCTCTTGTCTGATTATTTTTTCATTGAATCATTTTCAAAATGTTGTATTTTGGAAGAACTGTCAATTGGAAAATTAGAAACAAATCTGAAAAAGAAATTAAGAAAGCTGCATAGGACACACTTTTGAGGTTAGTGGGTGTTCATCTCGGAAGAAAAAAATGTGAGAAGCAAGATCTTATTTGTCTCATTTATTTCTCTGAGAATCAGTTGATATGTAAGATCTCATGTCAGCTGTTTATTTTCTGAATCTTTTACTTTATTCAGAAATCATTCAAACTTCCACAACTACATATTATAATCTTATACGTATACAATTTCAAACCCTTTTAATGCATGTAGGCATGCTTCAAAGACTTTACATCTAATAAAAGTTATAATCAAAACCATGTTTAAAACTGTATAAAGACAACAGCACACAGGAGTACATGACAATCATATGTTTCTATAAGCTCACTTTTGAAAATAACAGTCTGTAAATTAAAATAAATTATACAAAAAAAGCTACATTTATGAACAATTGTTTTTAAGTATATGGCGTGTAAAACGTTTAAAATATTAAAAATAAAAATGATGTTTGTTTTGTTTTCTAACACGTGCAGTTAGCTTAGCCGAATGAGTTACCACGACAACCGGTAAACAAAACAAATCAGTTGAGCAATAGCCCGCCCTCTCCGCTCAGACTCCACGCTGATTGGACAAGCTGTGCGACCATGCAGCACTTCAATAAGTCAAAGTATATGTCAATCAAATATGACCCTGTGTTAGTCTGGGGCAGCAGGAGACACTGAACAGCACTGATTTGTTTTCTTCTAGATTTAATTTCATTTAGGAATATTGATCCTGTCTGGCTTGGCAATTCAACATGAATCATACGTGATTTAACTTGATGAAAACACTCTGTGAAGATCTGTGAACACAAGATGGTAGTGAGCGAGAAAGTGATGAAAGAAAGTATTTTACCATCAGTGCGTGAAGATGACGAAGAAGGTGAAAGAAATGAGACTTTAGGAGGAATCGCAAGCAGGCCGGCCAGCAGACCCAGAAGTGTGTACAGCAGAGGAAGTGTGGATGGACAAGTGAGTGTCCTCAGTTCATAGGCGAGCGCCTTTTTAAAACTAATGTACACTATTCACTTATTCATATTTTTAACTTTTGAAATAGTAGTAAATTCAGTAGTTTGGGAATTATGTTGTGATTATAGACCTCTTCCGATGACGTAAACAACGCTGTAGACATTTATAAAGGATTTCAAATGTTAAACAAATATCCTTATGATTTAATTATGGACGATTTTATAAATACTAATAACATCTTGCAAAGTTGTCTATATAAGTATTGATATAAAATAAATATCAAAACTAAGGTGCATTTTAGCATCTTCAGTGTAGTCACCCTTTGCCTGCTGTAAAGAAAAATAGCCGAAAATAGGTAATATTCCGGCAGCTGGGGTGGCTAAATACGTAAAAATTAATTTTTTGGAAAGTAAAATGACATTTTCATGTTATTTTACACCTAACTTGTACATTTGCAGTTTGTTTCTGTAATTTGACGGTTTTTACCGAATTAAAAAAATCTGTCATGTAAAATAATATTCTTAAAATTAAATTCTTTACAGTGTAGGATTTACAAAAATGTTCTCATGTTGTATTTTTAACATTATTAAAAGAGTTCCCATCTATTTTGGGCTCTTATTGGCTTCCTTTTCTTCATTATCGTTGAGAGAGAGAGTCTTGACAACAGAAGTTCAAAATTTCCGCGTGTCACGTGATTCATGGAGCCTTAAGATAGTTCCAGGAAGTTATGTTTTCTCCTTAAATGCTTAATTTCTTTCATATTTTTATGCATTAAATGACTTGCATCTTTAAATGGGTTAAAAGTCTGTTTAGCCGAAGCTCCATGCGTTACTATAACTTCCATGAACTATTGAGAGGCACCGTGAACCGCATTGCTGTGGAAAAAACTCAACGCAATTCTCTCTCTCAATGGCTCTGATTATTCAATTAAACTAATATTTGCAAAATGATGTTTTTATCTAAAAAAAAAACGAACACTCAAGTGAACGCTAGTCTATACAATCACATTATCTATGGACACGTTACAGTAATTCTGAACATTACACCTGTGATTTTATCATTGAATATGATTTTGTAAAAATGCACACTTTGATTATGTGTCTTTAAAATGCCACTTGATCAGATACTGCATGTCTGCATGTGTCAACATAAGAGCTCTTGTGTTTTTGTCTCAGAGAGTACTGAGATCAAGATTAAGCCTTCGAGATGAACAAAATGCAGATGAGCAGAAAGAAGACGAGGTTGAGACAGACAGCGGTAGCTGCCCATGCGACGGACAGCAGAAGGAAAGAGACTGTGTCATTACTGACGAAGATTATGACATAGACCTGGAGCTCGACGCCTTCCACAGTGAGATTTCTTATTAAAAGTAAAAGTGTGAACATGAGCGAGTGGGCTGGCGGGGGGACGTGGGTGAGGCACGTTTTGGAAGGGGGTGTCAAAGAGCTAAAGGCCGGAGAATCTGATGTTGCCACTCGACAGGGAATAAAACAGGCAAACGGCCATGAGTCATGCTTGTAATTTCAGACCTCTCTCTCTCTCTCTCTCTCTCGCTCTCTCTCATTTTTCACCTGCTTGTTCCTCAGATACCGAGACACCTACACACTCTTCTACATATACATAAGCACGGCTCAATCCATCTCTCTCTCTATGATGCCTGTTTATTCATCTTATTAGAGCTAGCCATCTGTTTGCATTTGTGTGCCTCCGCATAGTTTAATGAATGGCTTGGGAATTTTCCACATTCATGGTAATTGCTTATCTCGATGAGAAACAACGATATATTGTTGTCGTATTTTGTTTACAAAGTGACACCAGTTTATTTCAATTGAGGCGTTGGGTTGCATGTGTGACTAGGCGACATTGTTTATGCTTAGCGTTGGGGATAAACTTCAGCGGCAACCCGTCCGGCTCCATTTGTGCTATAGAGATTCCTCAAACAATTCCTTGAATATTGAGTTTTTTTGACATATTTTTATAAGCGATCAGACTTTTACTTTCAGAATTGACAGTTGTGAATACACTGTAAAAAATCAGAACATCATTTTTTGTTATGTTTACAGATTTTCCATGTAAAATGTAAAAAAACTTAATTTTACTGTGTTTTTTTTTACAGATTTTTATGTATTTTTGAAATACAGTCAAAAACGTAAAATTACAGATAAAGACCGGGGAAACATGTCATTTTACAGGGAAAATGTTATTTTACAGTTTATTTCTGGCGAAAATTTCATTTTTTTAACAAGATTTTATTTTTTACAGTTTATTTTTGAAATACGGTCAAAAACTGTAAAATTATAGAAAAAGACAGCAAATTTGCATGAAAAACTGGGAAAACAATTTATTATATATCCCTATATCCTGTACTTTTACAGGAAAAACTATTATTTTACGGTATATTTCTGTTTTTTACAGATTTTTTTTACAGTGTAGATAGGAAAGATGAAATCTGACCTGTCCTATTGATGTTTGACCATGTTAAAATTAACCCTGGTTTTACTCAAAAAAAAAAAATATGGTTATGAACAAACACAACCATCCTCTAACGTTTCCATATGGTTCCCATTAGGTTATTCGTTTGGGAACCAAATAAAAACATATCAAATGTTCCCTGAACGTTCTAGGAACATTCTGGGTACCTCAAATGTTTACAGTAAGTTTAACCATGTGTAGTAAAACCAGTTATACAAATTAAAACGTCACAAAAATATAGTTATTAAACTTTATAATAATCTTCGTAAAGGTTTTTTATTGTTTGAATATAAGCTTGTAAGCTTTGTCCATTCTATGAACATTTTAACACTTCTGATCATTTCTAGAAAAACATCTTAAACAGAAGAATGATGTATTCATATTCCAGATGAAAGGCAGGCATATGACCCCACAGGCCAAACCCGCTACAAAGAGGCTTGTAAAATGCTGAGCGTAACCCCGATGTCCTGCTTTCTGAGAAATATAAACCAGAGTGAGCTCAACATGATGCATTGTGGCTTGGGCCTGCAGGTAAGGTCAAACTAAGAGATGTTATGAGAAAAATGAAATGCAGAACAGAAATACTGCATGAAGGGCAAACAAAACAAATGTTACACATTTAACAAATCTCCTCTGTAGGGTACCAAAGCTCTCGCCGTTTCCTTGGTTACTAACACCTCCATCCTGAAGCTGAACTTGCGAGATAATTGGATGGAAGAAATGGGCGCGGCTGCCATGGCTGATATGCTCAAAGAGAACTGTTACATCACAGGTGACTGGAGCAAAACGTGCTACACTGGCACCATGAATTCTGGGTTTTGTGTTTGAGCTTTTGTTGGTGTTGTACTAAAGCTGTGAAAGTCTGTTTGATTTGGTCCGTGAGACACTGTGTGTGGACAAGCAGAACTTTTCAAGAAACCGATATCTTTCAGCGTGTTATTTTGTTCCTCTGTCAGATTGTGATATATGGTCACAAACAGCATTTCTTTTCAAACTATCAGACACAATCTCAATCTGTCTATTCATAACTTTTTTTCGAGGTGACTCATTCATAAATTCACATATATTAATAATCTGCACTGTAAAAAATCTGAAAATGTGCTAATATTTTTCTAAGATTCTATACTGATGTACTTGATTCCCTTTAGATTCCTTTTCTTTATCAAATATTTTTATTGTGTTATTGAAAATTAACACATTTTAATAGCCCGATTCAATTGTCTAAGCTTTCACTTTTCATATTATTTTTTTAAACATCAGAGATTTGCAATGCAATGCAGCGCAAAATTATATTGTGCCTCATTTTTTTTTTTACAAAAATAATTGAATGTTTTTAATTCTTTTTTTTTTTAGTAATTGCACGTTTTTTCAGTAAAATCAGGTTGTAAATATAGTAAAGTCAGATACTGTTATATGCAACAGTAGTTTTTTCTGATTTGAGCTGTGTCTGAATATTTGTGATTTTTGCCCCAAAATGTTCAGAACAACAATGTAAAAAAAGTAGTTGTTTCAAGAAAATGTAAGTGTTCGTGGCGTGCTGCCTTAAAATGTTACGTTTTGTGAACTTGAGGTGTGAAGTTGTCTTAACTAAAAATAAAGTTGACAAGACTTTATAAAACAAGTGAAATTAACCTAAATTAAGTTTAGTCCATTTGAAATGTAAAGTTGTCGTAACTAAGAACTAAATCGACTGGACTCTATAAAACACGTGTAATGGACATAATATCAGTTTAACAAACTTTAACAAACTCAAATAAGGCTGTGGATAAAATTTACTAGACTCGATTAACAAATTCATTAGAATTTGTATAATTTTTTTCAAGTTGAAATGACCTGACAATAAGTTCCCTGAACACCTTAACTGCAACATTTTACTTGTTTTACACTCACAAAGTGTGGATTATATAAACACTGTGAGTGTTAATTTGACCTTTTTTAACACTGGCGATTTTGATGTGTGTCCTTATTTCCTCCTAGAAATTGATTTGTCTGAAAACAGCGTGGGTGAACACGGAGCCAGGGCTCTGTCCGGCATGCTGCTGGAAAACACTACCTTAGTGTCTCTCAAGCTGTCAGGGAGCCATCTGGACGAGCGTGCGGCCAGACACCTGGCTCCAGCTCTGGTCAGCAACCAGAAACTTCAGCATCTCGACCTGAGTCACAACAGATTTGGAGACATCGCAGGTGTGAGAAGATCTGATGGTTTTCAATACAGTGATTCTATATCATGATAGCTTTTGACCCCTGTAATAACTCTGATCCCTTGTAACCTTTAATAGCTTTTAAAGTGGACATTGAAAGCGCTTGACTTGACACGTGTTGAATAAATGCATAGCATTAGAGGCACTTGAAAGCCGTTTTCTGCCCATTTAGACAAGTACTAGAAATTATAGTTTGCCATTTGATCCGATATGCATTAAAAACAAAATATGCATGAAAAAAAATAAAAATAATGATGTGATCAAAAACAGTCCAGACACAATATTTCCATAGCGCAGTTTTGATTCAATGAGCAAATGATTGGACAACAAATACACTTTTCCACAATCATTTCACCCATACTCTGATAAATATATAATTTGGGAAAATAAAAAAAAATTATGAATATAAATATGCATACATTTCTAATGAATATTTATATGTATATATTTTAATTAATAAATACTTTTTTCGGTTAATTTAACCCAGTAGCAGGGTTTGTCCATATTTTTCCCAACCAGAGGTTTAACATCGTACAAAAATACGTATTGTATACAATAACATTGTTTGTAAAAAGAATGTTAAAAGGATAGTTCACCCATAAATATAAATTCTTACATCATTTATTCACCCTTGTGTTGCTCAGAGTCAAAACCTGTATCTGACTCTTTCTGTGGAACACAAAAGAAGATATTTTGAGAAATGTTTAACTGGTTTTGTGTCCAAACAATGGAAGTCAATGGCGGGCAATGTTGTTCAGTGACTAACATTCCTCAAAATATCTTCTTTTGTGTTCTGCAGAAGAAAGAAAATCATACAGGTCTGGAATAACATGAGGGTGAACAAATGATGATTATTCAAGAAAAACAATTGAAAACAGCCCTGTGAATTATATCTATAAGTGTCTTTATTAGAGCAATGCAAATTGCAAATGATTTCAGCCACAACACTATAGCAAATGATCTTCATTTGGCAGGGATGTGAGATGAGATACCCAAGGGCTCAGATGATCAGAGAATGAGAGATATAGGATGTATGCCCTCAAAGCCGTACATGAATGACAGCGTGCGGCAAGAGGGAAATCACTTTAATAACCCAAGAGGAAAATATTGCGTAGAATCAGGAGACACTCCTCCATGACCCGCCGTGATTCATACAGCCCTAACAGATTCTACTGGCACATCTTTGTTTATATTACATATGGTGTGCCACTATCTTTCATTAATCCTACTCTAGTAATGATTCTTCTTGGCATTGTACACTGGTGATCATTGAAAACACGGTCAATGAAGCCTAACAGTTGCATAATCCAAAATGCAATATTTATTTTCTTTATTTGTAAAAGAGAAAATAATTGGCAAACATGTTATGGAGGTAGAATGTATGTAATATAGACACA
The DNA here is from genome assembly GCF_024868665.1 of Triplophysa rosa. Taxonomy (NCBI): domain Eukaryota; kingdom Metazoa; phylum Chordata; class Actinopteri; order Cypriniformes; family Nemacheilidae; genus Triplophysa; species Triplophysa rosa. The sequence goes on along the minus strand of NC_079891.1, from coordinate 32,930,977 downwards.
CTTGACTAAATTTACATTGCTTGTTATCTTAAAAAGCAGTTTGATGCAAAAAGCAATATGATTGTGAATATTATAAAATACAATCATTATTTTAAAGATGCATTCTGTTAGTATTTTGGGTTGAAAATAAACAAAAATGTTGAGTAGATTTGCTCAGTTATTAATGTTGATAATGGTCTCATCTTATATCAGAGTTGTTATAGTTTTGTTTTCGGTTTTATTTAGTTTTTATTTTATATTTTGAATTAGATTTTATTTTTAGATTTTTAGTTTTAATGTCAATGTTACATTTTTAGCAATTTTGCTATGTGCTTTTATCAGTTTATTATTTGCTATATAAGATTCATTTATTTTTATTGTAGTTTTTGCTTATTATTATAATTTTAGTTCCTTAAACTTATTTCAGTTTATTTCTGAGACAACATTTACATTTTTCGTTTAGTTTAAATTTTCCAATAATTTTTAGTCCAATATTTTATTTGTTTTGAATAAACAGAAACATTTTGATTAGTAAACTAAAACCTTACCCTGTTAATAATGATTTATAACTTGAGCTGTTGGGGAAGGTTTTTTACCAGAAAAATCAGTTTAACATCATTTGCCTTCAATCTATGTAAAGGTGCACATAACATGCAATTTTATATTTTAAACAGAGATGGAGATAGAGAGGCAAGAGTTTCGTATTTTAATTATATTTGCATTTCACTTAATCAAATTTTGGCATACTTTGGCACAAATATAGTATAAATAACTATATATATAATGTATATGTTTGTATTGTAAAAGTGGTAACTTGGTGTGGCAAACTGGTTAAAAGCTTGCGGCTGGCTATCGGGCAGCTAGTTTGATCCCCGCCGGGTGTGAAAATGAACTATTATTGCACATCACATATTAAACCACAAAGCAAACAAACAAAACTATTTTATGAATAATTATCAATAATAAATGCAGATTTTAGCATTACAGACTCTTTCTCTTCATCTCCGTCCTCAGGGGAAATTCTGGGTGCTGCCATTGCAGACAACACAGGAATGAAGTCACTCAATCTGGCTTGGAATAGCATTCGCGGAAATGGAGCCATTGCATTTGTGAAAGGCCTGGAGGTAAGAGAAATAATGTCCTCGCTCTGCCAGATTCCCTCGCTCAACTTCCAACGGATCAACTCGAGATTTGACACCAGCGGCCATTTCATCAAAAAATCGTTTCTTCTTAGAAAAGGTGCTCTTCTTAAATATTCTGTATAACCTAAAAGCACTTGACCTCTGTTGATCTTTTGTTGATTTTAAAGGCAAACATCTTCTTGCGGACGTTGGATTTGTCATACAACGGGTTGGGTAAAGAGGGAGCCAAAGCTTTAGAGGAAGTCCTCAAACACAACAACACACTCGAGGATCTGAATATCGGGTATAATTGTGTTTTTACACATGATTCAACGTTTTAAAGGCAACACCGTCCTCATGTTTTCTTTTATGAGAGGACACACGTGTAGTTTGGTGGGTGGTTGTGACAACTTGTCATTGATTTATTGCAGCATGGTGCAGTGTTTAAATGGCTTAGTGTTTATCTCCTAAATTGGTTTGAACATTCACAATGCAGTTCTTTGTACATATTGTACCCGACACAAGACAAATTGCTGTTAAAACACTATTGTGTTTATTGCGTCAATCACTGAACTATTGTCTTTTTTTTCTCAGCATTAACAGCATCCCAATTGTAGGCGCCATAAATTTGGCAATGGGCCTCAAAGTGAACTCAACTCTGCGGATTCTCAAAGTACGACATGTGAAACCAAAACATCAAAATAGTAACAGCAGGGATTTATTGAAACAAGCTGAACTCTCAGGAGATTTATGGCATGTATTATTTCTGATGTTGTCGGTTTTTTTGGTTCGATGCAGATGTCTCGTAATCCAATGCAGTCGGCAGGGTGCTTTGCCATTCTGAAATCAGTGCAGGCAAACCCAAAATCAGCTGTGGAGTTCCTGGACTTTTCTGTAAGTGCCTCCCTAACCTGTTATTTCTGAGTTTTTCTCCACCCTTTTGAAGTGTTTTTCATTTCATCTAACCTGAGTTTTCTTGCAGGACATTTGCGTGGACCAAGAGTTTGAGGACTTGTTTAACACAGTCAAAGAGACAATCCCGAACTTGCAAGTGAAACATGGTGAAAAAATCAAAGCTGAGCTTAAAAAGAGCTGAACAGCTAAAAAAGCATGGACAATTTTGTTATCAGTTGCAAATAAAGCTGAGACTCTGATTTAATCCTCAAATTCCTCCACATTATAATAGGATTAGATTACAGTTTGTCTTGGTTTCTGGTTTGGGAACAATGATTTATTTGAAGGCATTGGTGAGCTTAGACTATGAAAGATAGACATACAGCTGCGGAAAAATTATGAGACCATTCCAATTTTTCATTTCAAATCATCAATTCTAGATGTGTTGTGGTCATTCCAGTCTAGTGTCTCTTGAATCTCAACAAAATCAAACCTCAGGAGTGACATAAAGTCATCCAACAGCAACGTGAAAGACTGACAGCATGATAAGACACATGAAAACTGTGATCAAAATCCAGGTTATCACATAAAAAAACTATTATTGAACTTTTCCTAAATACATGTACAAGTATTGCTGTTGTATTGCTTAAAAGTGAATATGAACTTGTTTTCTTTGCAGTATTTGAGGCCTGAAAAAACACAGAGCATCTTTTCTGTTATTTTCACCTGTTTCTCCAGTTTTCATTTTCCGCAAATAAATGCAAATATATATTTTTTTTAATTTGGGAGAAATATTGTTAGTAGTTCACAGAATGAACCAAAAATGGCCATTTTATCTAAACACATACCTATAAATAGTACATTTTAAAATCAGAAAAACGGTCTCTGAAATGGTCTCTTAAGTTTTTCCATGGCTGTATAACCATAATCAATGATCAGTGTTGGCTGGGTAATTACTTAAAAAAAGTAATTCATTACTAATTAAAACCCTTATCACCTTTGACCACATGGACAATAGAAATGAAACTTTTTAAAAACTTAAATATTACCTGTAACGAGCTGTAAACATTCATTTTCAGTACCTATGGATTTGAATTTCAACAAAATCATCTCATTTTTAATATGTTTCTGATCCATTTTATATGCAAACACACTTTTTGTGGACAATGAAGTAAAAATGGTTGAGATCGACTAAAATCATGTAAGTAATGCAAGTAACTACATATACTTTAAAATGAAGAGTAGGCCTATTCCTTTACTTTATTCAGGGAAAAAGTCATTTAACTCATTTTTTAGTAATCCTTTACACCCACGATGATAAGATCTTATAAAGTGCACTTTATGTACATGTTTAATATACAGCCTATATAATATTTATTATTTTACATTTGTTTACATCTTTATTTGTAATAGCATTAAATACTGTAGAAATCCTATCATGAAATGACTTTTACTATATGGTGAACTGGTGTAAGCGTTCGTAATGACATCAGCCAGATCAATAGATTAATCAGCATGATTAATGCATGTCTAAATCTCTCACGAGTCAAAGTCTCATGCACATGCACTACAGTCCAACAGTTCACGCGCGTCAAACATTAACTTATAAAAGTGCGCGTGTTGCAACTCCTGCAACTGCAGAGACGCAACAGCCGTGCGTAATGGCGACAACGCGCTCTCTTCGCGTCCTCAAGGGCCACGAGCGTTTATTTAACAAGGTGTTTTCAGCATGGACCGCCAGGTAATCGTAACACAACGACAGTTCGACTGACAGACAGATGCATGAACTGTTTGCCATTTGCGAGATATACAGACTGCCAAACTTACTATGGAAATACATTAAGATCAGCAATGCGTATGTGTGCTGTGTCTGTGACTGGTAAAGAATTGTACAATTTTCACTTTTTGAGAGTATTTTATGTTTTGCCGTTTAATAGTCATTTGGTGTAACAAATGTATTTGTATTCATTTTTTAATTAACAATGTCCAAACATAAGAAAAAATAATCAGAAAGAAATTATGATACACTTAAAACGTTGGGTCAAAAAAGTACGATCCCAACCGTCGGGTTGTAAATTAACCCATAGTAGGCTTTTTTTGCCACTGTCAAAAACCAAACACACACAAATAACTGATGAAGACTATTATGATTATGCAATACAGTCATAAAACCACATGCATGTCATGCATGTAAACAACCTATGTTGTATGTTTGTGTATTTCGGCGCGTGATGCATCGTTTATGTATTTATTGAACACTTGCCGAAACAGTTTTGCTTGTGAATCTTTAGAGGCTTTGCGAATAAAAGTGACGAAGGCTGGTTGAGTTCCATGTTTGCACACAAAGCGGATGCCAGAAAGGATGCCCACTCCAATCTGCTCTCCAAGAAAGAAACCAGCAACCTCTACAAGATACAGTGTGAGCCAATCCATCTCAAATCTTCAAGAAACATTTAGGCCTTGAGAGAAACCGTGCACGCAATACAATTGTTAGAATTGCTAAAAAATATTCCAGTATATTCCTAAATGATGATGTGCTTTCTTGCGGTTCTGCTCCAGTAAATCAGCTAAAACTGTACTAATTGTTTTAATAAATCAGGCTCCAATGTGTTTAATCGTTGAATTCGTTCGTTGTCAAGATACCACCTGTGCAATGTAAATTGGATTTAGAAAAATGAGGGTGTTGTGTTTGTGAAATGGCTGCTTTGAATGAGAAACTCTTAAATGGTTTTGAGTGTTTGATATCCTATGCATAAAGTTTACCCCAGCTGTGAAGTATAGATTCTATTTTTAACGATGCGAGATTTCAACACTGGTCCATTTGTCTTTCTTGACATCTTCAAATGTACTTTTTTTTCTTTCAGTTCATAACGTGAAGCCAGAATTTTTGGAGGCATACAACAAACTGTCGTAAGCTCACTTTTGATTTTGCAATTATACAACTCGTTAACTTGCTACAAGAAATATGAAAATGACACTTGGCAGACCAATGTGATGATATTTATGAAACTAATTTAATTAAGCATGAATCTGTATGTGATGTGAACAATACGTCTATCTGAGGATTGCTGTTTTATTTAAGAGCTGAGGTCCACAAAGAGCTCCATCGGGATGAAGATTATCCATGTGAGGTTGTTGGAAGTTGGAACACCTGGTATGGGGAACAGGATCAGGCCGGTGAGATGGAAAACCAAATGTGAATCAAAATAAAATCTCTTGAATAGCTCCGTTGGTGTAGACTTTCTTCTTTTGAGAAAAAGGTCTCTGTAATCTAAACTCAAATTTGCTGTCAGAGGTTAAATGTTTTAACATTAAAATACCAGCTCAAATATTTACTCAGATTCTTGCCACATTGTTTTTATCGTTTTACTCTATATCTAAGTCTAAGGAATTTGATGAGAAATATCTATAAACAAAGATGCATAAATGAAACGAGTCCTTTTTTAAGTCTCACACCTCTTTGAGTAATCAGATTTGACGTCTTGGAAATGTAAATAGATGTATTTTTATATACCGCATGTATTTTAGTGTACACCAGTGCATGTGTAATGTTTAAATGGTTTTAGTGCTGTTGTGTATTATGTTATGGTATTAGAGTGACACATGCTGTTGTGTTGTGGCAGTGCATCTGTGGAGGTACTCTGGTGGATATCCTGCACTAACAGAGTGTTTACACAAACTGAACAACAATACGGTATTCAATTTTATTTTATTTACAGTTTGGATGTAAAATGTCAGAAACAAAGTATTTGGACACTTTCGGGTGCTATTTGTTTGACACAATTTGTCATTTATTACAGTAATATGCACATATTTCACAAACCTTTCTCAAACATTCAGAAAGTACGCAAAGACTTCTTGTCCAAATACCGATATATAGTTTTGTCATTTTAAACATAACAAATCCCTTTTTATAATACTTGAAATGTGTGCTACAGTTCTTAAAAATAAATGTCAATTGGCTTTATATTTTACATTTAAATTCCATTCATGTCAGAAACGTTTCCCCAAGTGACTATACACATATGTGTGTTTGCTGTGCGTTCCACATTTTTTGTTATATTTGAACACCTTTTGCATTTTTAAACATTTACTTATTTTTTATAAACGCAAACACATTCATGCCTTTTTCAGACTCTCTTAAGTGTCCAAATGCAGGTTTTTTTCTTTCCAGGCATATCTTGCATTTCGAAAAGAAAGGAGTAAAATGTTGCTCTGTCGTCGGAACCAACTTCTTCTGGAATTCAGTTTTTGGAACGAGCCTGCGCCCAGAACTGGACCCAGCATTTACGAACTGAGATCTTATCGACTCCATGTAAAGCCCATTGTTTTATATTATTTCATACATGCTTTTTTCTCTGTACATCAACTTCTGTTTTGTTTGTGCTGAAATTTTTCTCCAGCCTGGTACAATGATCGAATGGGGAAATAACTGGTAGGTTTGTATGCGATTTGAGCATTTAAACCGAGAATCTTATCACCGCATATCTGAGCTTTTTGGTCATGTCACAGGGCTCGAGCGATCAAATACAGACAGGAGAACAATGAGGCGGTGGGTGGTTTCTTCACACAGATTGGTGAATTGTATGTTGTTCATCATTTATGGGGTAAGTGCATCCTCTGTACTATATTCCTACCTTGCATTGCATTTTACTACTAGAAAACGCTGTCAAATCTTCATGTTTTATATGTGTGATGTGTTTCAGCTTATAAAGACCTGCAGTCCAGACAGGAGACCAGAAACACTGCTTGGTTGAAAGAGGGCTGGGATGCTAATGTGCATTATACAGGTGAGAATCCATGAGGACAGAGGACGTGTACATATTACATTTGCCAAATGTGTACTTGAAAAAGAACAAATCATCCGAGTGGTCTGTGCATATAGAAAATTTACATTGCGTACATGGTATACATACTGCATGTTGCTGAAATAATTGTATAGTATAGTATGCAATTCTGAACCCAAACTTTGCTTTGTAAATGACTTTTCACAAACAGTATTAATTTATATTTGTTTTGACAGTGCCTCTTATCCAGAAAATGAAATCAAGAATTATGATTCCCATGGAACATTCACCATTAAAATGATAGGTGTGTCACCTGTGATCACCTCATAAACACAACAGTGAGCAAATGAGCAGAAGAGCAAATGTGCCAATGGTGAAGCCCAAACTGAGATCTGTGAAAACAGAACAAGCTGTCTCTGTACAGGTGGAGAAAAAGTGCCTTGTGTTTTTAAAATTAGGGAAATACAGTGTTTTAATCATTGTTGTCTATTGCAATGCATTACTCAGTGTGGAAGCCCTGTTGGCATGTTCATGTCTGTCTAGGACTGTTGTTAAATTGTTTGCTGCAATATTTATTTACTTGATCAAAGCACGGGTTGAATTTTAGCTGTATGATAATAGCTGTATGAATATAAATAAAATGACTTTGTAATACGAAGTGCATCATGTACAATTTGATTTCAAGATCTTGTAAAAATGTTTATGCCTCTAGAAAACATTAGGTTACCATACAGTAGATCATTTTATTGACAGATATTATAAGAGATAGGCTGTTAATCATATTACTTTTTTTTCTTTGTGGTCCATCCATTTGCAAAACCTATGCAAATGACATTAAAAGCGTTGAAAATAAGGTAAAAGTAATGTGACACTGGTGAAAACTGTGCTGCACGATTCCATGCAAATGCATTAAATATACATTACTGTGCATACATATCACTGTTTGAATGAAATATAACTTCCACTTTATTCAGTAAAACAAAAATACGTTGTTTTGTAGAATTGAGGTTTTTTTTTAAGTCATCAGATGAAAAACAATGACTCCGTTTGTCGCTGGGGATATCGACACACTGTCACTTTAAGAATATGGGGGCGTGTGACACAACTACGACGTCTTCTTTCACGCCACAGAAAAAGAACAGAACAAGCGGTAGAATGCCAAAGTAGCTTTGCTACAATTCAAAATGGGCGGTGCATAGCAGCCCGGAGCTTGACTCTGATTGGTCAGGTTCTAAGATTCTAAATTACATTTTTCATCGTTGAACTCAAAATCACGTTGCTGAAGCAGAACCTAGACAGATTTCTATTTTTACGTCAGGTGCTGATAATTAAAATACATAGATTTAGAAAATTATACCCTCAAGTGCACGAATACTTAGAAAATCTACTGGAATTTAATAGAGGATTGGCTTTCAGGGCCACAACGAGTCCTCTGGCGGAAGAGCGAGTTCGTGCCACAGCCGTACATGCAGCATTGAGCGCCTTAGCACATTGCTGCGACGTGTCAACGGTTCCGCCATATTGGACAGGGCAAGATCGACATACAAATGAACAGAGGAGCTGCGCTTTCCTCTGGATAAAAAGCACGATTACGTTTATATTGACATTTATAACCCGGGTTTATATCTTGACAAGCTTAATTTCATAAATCCTTATTGCAAAAAATATTTTCTTACAATGAGTACATGCATAGAGAAGTTTTTGTACTCCACGTAAACCAATAAAATAGAAATGTAGAGCAATGTAAACATTTCTGTGCTTTCTATTCAGAAAAACAATCAGAAAAGCGTCTGTCTCGTTCACTTGTATTTGTTAATAGAACACTCTTGCCCTTACAAATATGGCGGCGACGTTGACATACGATTCAGCGGCCAATGCGGCGTCTATGTAAGCATTACTTCGCAACATTTGCCATCCAATTGCAATTCTAGACTTGAGTTACATTAAAAGTGTCTCCCACCAGCACCAGCGTGTACAGCGCAGGAGTTTGAGACGCATGAATGTAGAACACAGGCGGATCTCGCGTCGCGTTATTTAACGTGCCCACCTACCTCGCAGATAACACATATCGACAGCGTCTTACGTACGATGGACCTGCACATCTTGGACCACCGATTAAGGGTGACATCCATCAGCAAAACTGGACTGGAACGTTACACTCATCCTCTTATCAAACTGATATTTCTGAGAAACAGGACGAGGTAAGAACGCCCCAGTTTACGGGGTGTAATATCTCAATGCGCGACTTCAGACGCCTTTATTTCGAGCGTTTTATATGCATGCGTGGTAACATTGCATGCATCTGATGCAATTGGATCCAGCCTCACCCTGTTCTTGCTTAGTTTTGAGAACTGATGAATGGCAAAATAATGTCTGATCTGCATATGCAATGGTCCTTTAATGTTGTATAATGTCACACTGTAAATGCTTGTCAACGGAAACTGTTGCAATATCAAGTGAGATGCTTGTATCTCATAATCTAGTGAGACGGCGTTTTGGGGTATCATAGACACACATCTAACACATTTTAAATCATTATTCAGCATGTATTCAGAACTCAAAAACACCTACATGTTAGTCACACACACAAATTCCCATTATGGAGTCCCATCTATTCTGGCATTCTCATGGCTCCATTCAAGTCCCCCATTCAAGTCCTCCATTTACATACATTTTTATTAAAAAAGTTTTAATTGTGTATCTAAATAAACAAAAATACACAATTGGGTTTTTCTCACGATTGTAACATTTAAGCACGTGCCTTTAGATCAAAAGCTTTTTAAGATCATAAGAAACATTTCACTGTGTGACCCTTAACTTGTTTGTTTATTTATTAATAAATATAAACAAAATACGTGGAGACATTCTGGTTGTCAAACATTAGCACAAC